>NC_057343.1:133510984-133814015 GCF_016509475.1 Prionailurus bengalensis
TTTCAGGAGATCAACATTATATTTAATCAGCATGCTTCCTCAGGCTCCCATGGGCTGTGAGAATCATTCAGTCTTTGTTTTTAATAGCCTTGACAGTGCTGAGCTGTACCAACAGCTATTTTGTACAATATCCCTCAATTTGTGTTTGTCTGATGTTTTTCTCATAGTTAAACTAAGGTTATAGGTTTCAGGGAAGAAGATTACAGAGGTAAAGTGCCCTTATTTTCGTGTCATGTTTAGGGGTACACGATGTCTACATGACTGATCTCACTGTTTGCCAGGTTTCTCTACCATAAAGTTACTTTCCTCTGCTTTTCCATGCCCTTCCTCTTTGTAAGCAAGTCACTAAGTGCAACCCACGCTCAAGGTAGGAGAGAAGTTAATCTTCACCTTCTTGAGCAATGGAATATCTACATCAAATATTTGGAGTTCTCCTATATAAGAGATTGTTTTTTCTTCCTTCCTTCCTTCCTTCCTTCCTTCCTTCCTTCCTTCCTTCCTCCTTCCTTCCTTCCTTCCTTCCTTCCTTCCTTCTTCCTTCCTTCTTCCTTCCTTCCTTCCTTCTTCCTTCCTTCTTCCTTCTTCACTCATACATGTATTTATGGAGTCATGGATTTTATACTTTGGAAAAACCAGTCATACCTTGACTCTCCCTCCCTTTAAAGAAGCCACAAGTGCTGTGTACAGCTCCCAGCTACCCTTTTTTTTTTTTAATTAATTTATTTATTTTGAGAGAGAAAATGCGAGCAGGGGAGGGGCAGAGAGAGAGGGAGAGTGAGGATCCCAAGCAGGCTCTGTGCTGACAGTGCAGAGTCCAATGTGGGGCTCAAACCCACAAACCGTGAAATCATGACCTGATCTGAAGTCGGATGCTCAACCGACTGAGCCACCCAGGTGTCTCACAGCCACCTTTTTTTTTTTAAACTTTAAATTTTGACATCCAGATATATATACACTTATGAGGAATAACACAGAATGGTCCCATATCTACTTCATACAGTTTTCCCCAGTTTGAGTAAGGAATTGATGCAATCCACCAATCTTAATCACGTTTCACCAGTGATACATCCACTCATTTCTATGTGATTGTGTATTTATATCTGCAATTTTTTCACATGTGAATTACTGTGACCATTAGTCCTCAAGTTTAAATGCTACTTGAGTATAATAACAGGACTGTACAATGAAAGAAAATAGATACTGCTTTTGGCTTTATTAGACATTGGAGGACACTCAGAATAAAGGACCCTGGAATGCCTCTATGTTAAGGGTAGTTCTGTTCTGTACTCAAAATATTTGTGGCTGAGACCTTGGTATATATACTTTTTTGTGAACGGGCTTTTTTGGGAAGTGTACTGTGTTACCTTGGCAAGAGCACTTTGAAAGTTCAGTGTTTCCATAAAGATTTTCCTAGAGCTGCTAAACATTTTTTGTGTAATATAAAAAATTACTTTCCCATACCAGCAGGTGGAAGCAAGAGCAGTCTTATTGTGTACTTGACTTTCCAAGTATACTGGCATGTTCTGTAGACAATCTATTCGTGATTCAAAGTATCTTTATGATATATCCCTTAATTACTTTGCTTCAAGAATTTTATTGTCTTGGCACTTTCTCTTGATTGCTTTATTACCTTATTTACTTGGTGTCTCGGGCTGAACTTAATAGTTATTCTGGGACAAATTTAGATTTTTATCACTTTTCTAACTCACTGATTGAACAGTTAACAACATGTGTGCTTTGCATTGAACATTCTTCCACATTTGCTAAGAAACACAAATATGACTAAGACATGCGCTGTGTTCTCAAAGAACTTATATTCTAGTAGAATTAGAAGGAGAATGTCTTCATTCCTCCCCTGACCTGGGAGAAACAGATCAGTCAGCCTTCCTAGTTTTTCTCCAGCCAACATGTGGCTGGTATTCAATATTCATATAAATTTTAATTCATTCAATAAATATCTGCTGAGTACCAGGTACTATATAGGGGCTTAACTTATAAATTTATGCTTTTTTCCTTATAGATTAAAAAAAAGACCAAAGCAATCTTTATATGTATCATTTATTTAAAAAATTTTTAATACAGATCATATGGAGTAAGTATCCAATTGACACATAGACCCAGAAACATTGAACCTAAGACATTTAGAAGTTAGAAGTAGCTAATGTTAGTAACATTTCCTTGAATATACTTGGAAGACCTTCTACAAATGCTAGTTGAAATAAAATGGAAGCATGATACTCTAGACCAGTTCTGTTAGCTATTTAGTAACAGCTAATAAGAATGATAAGGGGCACCTGGTGGCACAGTCAGTTAAGTGGCTCTTGATTTTGGCTCAGGTCATGGTCTCATGGTTTCATGAGTTCAAGCCCTGCATTGGGCTCTGTGCTGACAGTGTGGAGCCTGCTGGGGATTCATTCATTCTCTCTCTCTCTCTCTCTCTCTCTCTCTCTCTCTCTCTCTCTCCCCCTCCCTCCCTCCCTCCCTCTCCCTCCCCTCCCCTGCCCTCCCCTCCCCCCACTCACACTGTCTCTGTCTCTCTCAAATAAACTTTTTAAAAAGAATGATAATAAAACATTTTATACAAAGGATAGAAATGAAAGAGGAGAATCAACATCTAAGGCTGTGTGTGTGTGTGCGCGTGCACATGTGTATGTGTGGAAAGTGAAAGATAATACTTCCCCAAGGCAGTTATTTGTTCTGTCCTCTAAATTCCCCATCGGTTTAGGGGCGCATGGATGTCTCGGTCGATTAAGCGTCCAACTCTTGATATCGGCTCAGGTCATGATCTTAGGGTTTGTGAGATACGCCCTGTGATAGGATCCACACTGACAGCATGGAGCCTGCTTGGGATTCTCTGTCTCCCTCTCTCTATGCCTCTCCCCTACTCACATTCTCTCTGTCTCTACATAAACAAATAAATAATTTCCCATCAGTTTATTCCTATAAAATTTGCTGACTTGTGTTCTAATCTTTTGTGTCTTGTTCACAAGTCTGTAAGTTCCTAAAGGGCAATACCTTCATAACTTCAGTAAGTATTTATTAAAGGAATGACTGAATCAATTAATTTACTTCATGGCACATCCCTTTATGATGAACCTTTTTTGGTAATACAATCTGGAATCTAAGCATAGTCACAGATGACAGTAATAACTCAACGTAACTTACCTGAAAAATTAACAGGGAATTAAGAACTAGCATTTGTTGCATAAAAGTTTTCTTAGAATGCCTTGGCTGAACCTTATCTATGTGAAATGTAGATTGTTTGCAGCTTCCTAGGAGTACACTTTTTCAAGTGGTTTACTACTTACCTAAGAACAGTTAATCAAAGGGCTCTGAAAAAGAGTGAGACCCGGTGCAAAGGGTAGCCATCAGGTTGCCCCAGTTTGAATTGTTTTAATCTTTGGAAATGGGTGACTACAAGCTGCCCATACCTACATGGCCTGTTTTTCAGAGCTGGATGAAAGCTGAAGTAGAGCACTCGTCCCCAGCCCTTGTAGCAGTCCTTCAGATAACAGATCAGATAAGTGACGTCAGTGTGTGTGCCTTACCTGCCTTTTCTCCCCCACTACGAGCATGGCGGAAGATCAAAGAGGTGCAACTAGTGAGAAATCTGCTATTTTCCTTGTCTAGGATGCAGTTGCAACATGAGTGTGGCGTGGTAGTTAAGAATATGGGCTTTGTAAGCACATCTAGTTTTAAATCCCAGCTCCACACCTGCGGTATGACCCTGACCCTATATGCCTCTTGGCTTCTTGGAAGAATTAACTAAGAAAAGTCACGTAAACTCTTGATATGGTGCCGGCACTTTAGCAGGCTCTTCATAAACAGTAGGGGTGATGATGATAACATCAGTCATAGGTGTGGCAAGTTTCTAGCTTATGAGCCTCGATGAAGATTGGTAAACTGAGGTTGGGAATTCATTAGAAAGAAAAATTTTGAACATGTTGCATTTGAGATGTCTGTGGGTTCTGGTCCTCTAGCTAGGCATCTGGGTAGAATCATGGAAGTCACCAACTTTTTTGAATGGGTACAGGAAGAGAAGCCAACAAAGGAGACTGAGAAGAAATGGTCAGAAAAGTGGAAGAAGGACTAAGAAAGAGTAAAAGTGAGCTTTGCCAGAGAACTTTTAGTGACATAATGTGGACGACTTAGTGACAAGACAAAGAAGTAGAGACACCAGGTGGGACATTTGCAGGATGCAAAAACCGAAGACTATAAGTAGGGAGACACATCTTTCTTTAAAACTAAGAAAGAACATGGGAACTGGTGGAGATTCAGGAGGTTATCACACTTAATTACATTTTTTGTAAACTCAGTAACCAAGCTAGAGGGGTCTTTCTGGACATCAATTCTGCTAAATAACATCAAAAGTAACAATTTTGGCTAAGAATGTGAGTCTCTCTTTACTGGTACAAGTTGACTTATCCTAAGGCATTTAATTCGATAACATTCTTTTTTTGTAAAGCAGTTCTATCCTGAGCCAAATTGAAAGTTCCTTAAATAAAAAAGCTGTTGCCTGGACCATTAGTAACTAAAATACCAGATGCTTATCTTTTTTAGGGGGCTATAAGTACCCAAAATGGAGCTCACTAACTATTGAGTACTACTCATGAATCTGTTTCTCCAATGCAACAGTCCATTCAGAAGAAAAAAATATTAGCAACATTCAGAATGCTTGAGTCCAATATGTGCCATTATTTCCATTCTGCATCATCTCTAATTGCAGGTCAGGGCTTTATAAAATGCCCCACGAAGGCTAAATACTGTCAGGTGGAGCTACTTGTATATCGGACATGTAGATAGAAGAGAAGTATTAAATAACCTTAAGTCAATCACTTCTTGGCCTTTTGATCAAAGTCAAGTGGAAGTTTTTGGACACTATGTTAGGTTCAGGGTCTATAGGTATCACTAAAAACCAGTTTCCACTTAAGGTCTGTTGGACATATAGCCAAGTCAATAGGTGAATACACTTCAGTCTGATAAGTGCTTTGGTCAGTGTACGTTTAGGGTACTGTAGGTGCACAGAGGAATAATTCCTATTGGGGCACCTCAGTGGCTCAGTTGGCTAAGCGTCCAACTCTTAATCTCAGCTCAGGTCATGATCTCACAGTTCGTGAGATTGAGCTTCACATGATACTCTGTGCTGACAGTGCAGAGCCTGCTTGGAATTCTCCATCTCCCTGTCTCTCTGCCCCTCCCCTGCATGCGCTGTCTCTCACTCTTCCTCTCTCTCAAAAATAAACATTTAAAAAAAATAAACATTGAAAAAAATAAAACAGCTGGAGGTAATCAAAAAGACTTCCTGGAGAAGGTGAGGTCTGAGTTGAGATCAAAAGCTGCAGTGGCTCAGTTGATTAAGTGTCCGACTCTTGGTTTCAACTCAAGTCATGATCTCGTGGTTTCTGAGTTCAGGTTCCGCATCAGGCCTGCTTGGGATTCTCTGTCTCTTCATCTCTTTCTGCCCTCCCCAGCTTGTGCTTGCTTGCTCTCTCTCCCTCCCTCTCTCTCTCTCTCTCTCTCTCTCTCTCTCTCTCAAAGTAAATAAAGAAAAGATAATTCCAGTCTGGGGGCATTGAAGTCCTCAACAGCAGCTTGTAAAGAAAGATTAGTTCTAAAGTAAATACTAGGAATATTTGCCAAGTATTTTGAAGAATTGGGACAAGTTTCAGGAAATGCTATGCAACCACCAGAAAGAATGTATAAAATGTAAATTGTAGGGAAAAGAAGTTAGGATATTTTGCATAATGGTCTTCACTCAAGTCTTGGCTCTAATAAAACACATTTCCCTGCATGGATATTTATTTGTGATGTTGATGTACGATGCTGTTGCTGTAGTATTTTAGCCATATCAATCCCATCTCACTTCAAGTACACAGCATCTACTATGTGCTCAGCAGTGTGCAGTGTGTTAGAGTTGAGGATTTTGACAAAAGAAGACACAATGGTTATTGTGCTTGAGAAAGCCCTCGTCTAATTTAGAGTATGAGTCAAACCAACTGAACAGATGGATGACAGTAATTTAAATACCTAAAATGAATGGCATAGGTAAAAGGTGATAGAAGCTCAGATTTGGATGAATTTGAATGGTCAAAGAAGACTTCATAGGAGGAAATGGAGGCCTTTATGCCAGTAGGTCAGAAAATTTCTGAAAGTATATTCTATAAAATGTTTTGCAAAAGTTTTAACTCAGTATAATTGTGGCATGCTCATTTTTCCAAATGCAGCTTTGCAGTCTGGTGATCTATGTCAAAATCCACACCACTTGATTTTTTTTGCCTGAGTACTTCATTTGTTTGCTGGACACAGGAAACATCAAACCTAACAAATATGCCTTCCTGTCAATGCTGTTATATTATTCTGTATTATTTCTTAGAAGTTTCAGAGTTTTGTGTTGAAAGTGTTTTAAAGAGAAAAGAAACAATGAAGAAGGTGTGGCTGGGACAGAAATAATAGAGCCTGAAAGTTTAGGGAAAGAAAAAAACTAGTGTTTAATTAGACAGTAGAAATCTCAAATTTAATCTAGATTCTCATTTTCAAATAATTGCATGTATTAACTCCTGTAGAGAAGACAGAATCACATAGTATTGCCTGTTTTCAACTTTTGTACTTCTTGGTTGCAAAAAGTGACTAGAAAAATCCATTCCCAAGGGTATAATCATATTTGCTAGAGTGATTGCAGGTGCACTGGTTTCTCCACACAGGTGCAGTTCTCCAGGGCTGCAGAGGCACTGAAGGGGGAGAAAAGATAAATGTACCAGCACCTGAAGTATTGAATGAATTTGAAGTCATAACAAAGGGGAATAAAGATACTCCGCAAAATGATGATATAAGAGGAAAAGCAGAGAGAATGCAGATAGAAAAATTCCCAGTAGATCAAAATATTTTAATTTTTTTAAAAAAGGCAGTTTTCTTTCTTTTTGAAAATATTTATTGTGAGAGCGGATGCGTGCACAAGCAGGGGAGGGGGAGAGAGGAGGAAGAGAGAGAATCCTAAACAGACTCTGCACTGTCAGCACAGAACCTGATGCGGGACTCAATCTCAAAAACCATGGGATCATGAACTGAGCTGATACCAAGAGTCGGACACTTAACTGAGCCACCCAGGTGCCCCTAGATCAAAATGTTTTAGTTAGAAATAGGAGGGAATCCTTCATTCTCCTTTGCTTTGGTAACAAGAATTGTAAATCCTGAAAGAAATTAAGATAAAATCCCAGAAGGTAAGAAGAAAGTATGACACAAAATTTAATGTGTTCTTTTGACACATAAAACTATGGTTTCTAAATTTTCTTCCTTTCTTTTTACCCTCCCTGTATTTGGGGAATAGTATCACTTCAAGAAAGTGGTAGTTTTTCATGAATTGCAACAGAAACTGTACAAGGGTGATTATGGGTGTATCTGTTCAGCCAGGGTGGAGGTTCTGATACCTTCACCAGTTTCACTGAGTTAAAATCAGGTATGCTGTAACCAAACACTCAACCTTGAGGTAAATGTTAGGAAATAAAGGAAAACCAGTGGAGGTTCATCTTATCAGTAAATGTTTGAGGTAATTTTCTCTTAAAGGTGTTTAACAGTAATGAAAAGTTGTCTGTAATAATTGGTTTGTACTCAGAAGAGTTGTGAAAAGAACAGGTGATTAGCTACCAAAGTCTTGTGTTTCAGTCATCAGTCCACTTGCTGGTCATTATGTCAGTAATCCCATGGCCAACCTCTTCACTTATACTAGAACTTCCTCAGAAACCCAGTCAGTAGTGGTGATGTCTCACTGCTCCTCGAGGCTTCAGTTCTGTGTATCCATAAGAGATTGTGGAAATAATTATTTTAGACATTTTCAGCCAGCTCCACACACTGAACTTTGCATCCCTGTTAATTTCAGCCACCACCAAGCATATGAAACCCTCCAATCATCCATCATTTCTTGTTGTGACCTTCATACTTTTGCATGTATGTGCTCATTCCTTTACCAGTTTTCATTCCTTTATCAGTTCGGATCCTCTATGAAACAAATAACATAAAACTGCATTCAAGCTGGCTTAAATATAACTGGAAAATAGGTCTAGGTCAGGTTTCAGAATTAACTGTTATAAGGGTGATGTCAGTAAATATTTGCTTTCCTTCCTTTATTCTTCTGTTCACAGTGTTTATTTCATCCTAAGTCCGGTTCTACATAAGGTGGATGCCAGCTGCAGTCAAGAACACAAGCTTGCTTGGTCACACACAGTGGAAATAAGACCTGTTTCTCTCACAGGAGTTTGAGGGTAGGGGCAGCCACCTTCACAGATCCTGGACATGGCAGGGGGTGTGGTAGTCGTGGTGTGCATGGGTACTAGGAAGAAATATGTGCATAGACTTAGAGGGAGGCAGTGAATGGCTGGACAATGAACCATATTTAGCTATCTATTCTACTCTTAGACTTCTGCCTTGTTATTTCTGGAACCCTTGTCCTGTAGTCAACAAACTCCTCCCCTTTTGATACTCTCTGGATTGTCTTTTCTTCTAGTAACCATTACTGAAATCCACTCAACCCTGGGGAAAATATTTTCTCTATATCCCTCTCTTTCACACCCCATATATCACAAAGTAAAGAGGAAAGACCACATCTTCTTTGTTTGCCAGCTCCTGCCTTGCCCTCACTTATGCTCCCAGACCAATACTTCTTCACCATTGTATAAACACCTTCAAGGCTCATAATCTGGTTTTATCATTCTATACCCTGCTCATGATGTCCTCCACCAGATACCTGGTTGGTCTTCTCCATTCTTTGAAGACTTTGGTTTCTGGCTCAGTCTTCCTTTCTATTCCCAGGCCCAGCTGTCAAGCTGCTGACTCCAGTGTTCACATAAACAATTTATCCAATACTAGATTGCATTCTTCAACTCATTTATATCAACCATCCACTTCTGGAAAAATGTCCTGAATCGTATCAGACTGCTTAACCTTTGAATTCTTAAATTCAAACCCACACTTTTTTACTACAACCTAACTACTCCCACTTTACCTGTTTTATTGATTTTACTGAGACTGCAATCTCTTTTCTTATCTAAAACACATCCAACTTGGGGCACCTGGGTGGCTCAGTCACTTGAGTGTTTGACTTCTGCTCAAGTCATGATCTCTTGGTTTGTGAGTTTGAGCCCCACATCCAGCTCACTGCAGTCAGCCTGTCAGCACTGAGCCCGCTTGGGAACCTCTGTTCCCCTATCTCCGCCACTCCCCCATTTGCACTCTCCCAAAAATAAAAAAATAAAAAAATAAGTAAAATATATCCAACTCTAGAGAATCACTTAGATGTACTCTACAGTTCTTTACCTTCTTCCTATCCCTCAATCATTGTAGTCTGACCTCCACCCCACCATCCCGCTGACACTACTCTTGCCAGAATCATCAATGACATTCCTGTTGCTAAATTTAACAGACTCTTCCATCTTTCTTGAGATTTGTACATTTGGTAGTTATTTACTCCCTCTTTTTTTTTTTTTTTTTTTTTTAAGTAGGCTCCACGCCCAGGGTGGGGCTTAAACACTCGACCTTGAGATTGAGAGTTGAATGCTCTACCAACCCAGCCAGCCAGGCACCCCTCCCTCCCTTTTTTTCTGCTTACTTTTCACAGCTTCCTAAATCCATTCTGGTTTGGTTTTCCTTTATCTCCATGATTAAACTAGAGTTAGGGCTCAGTTCTGTTCTTAATCTGCAAACTACCTTGGGCCAGTTCAACCATTCCTCTAACTCCAATTACCATCTCATATTAATGAATTCCATTTAAATGTGCCACACCACTTCAAACTTGGCATGTCCAAAATTGAATATCTCTTCCCCCTCTCCAAAAAACCTCCTCCTCTTTCTACATTGCCTATTTTAATGATGTTACCACCATCCATACATCCAATTACAGGAATCTTGGACAACATCCTTGACTTTCTCACCCTCCACCCTTATACCAAGTACCAAGTCATACTGATGCTACTTCCTGAATATCTTTTAAGTCACTCCAGTTCCCCCCTTTTCCTAATTCAGTATACCATGATAGTATGTTCCAGTTACAGGAATAGCTTTCCTCTAGTATAATCTCTCTTTCCCAAACCTTTCAACTCACTTTGATTTGGGAAATTTCTCTAAAATGTATACCTTATTTCATCTCTTACCTTGTTAAAACCCTTCAGTGGCTCTCTCACGGACTTCAGGTTGAACTCTTTATTGATTCCCCAGGCTCTTCATATTCTGTAGTCCTTACTGACCTTATCAGAGTTCTCTCTCCTTACAGCTTTTGGCATTTAGATAATTTCTGGATGTAGTCCAGATGTTGGCTTGCTCCTTGTTGCCTCTGTAAAATCTTCCAAGAAAAGTTCCTTCTGAGATCTTTCAGAGTTCCCTCTGCTTATACCTGTCGTCTCACTCACCTCAATATAGAATAATAGTTCCTTTATCAATTTGTCTCTCCACAATAATAGCAGAATCTTAGTAAGTTTGCCTGTTTATCCTTGATGCCTGTCACAATGACCAGACAATATATGCTCATAAGTATTTGTTAAGTGAATGACCTTAAATAAGTCATTAGCCTCTCTGAGCCTCAACTGCCTCATCATTAAAAAGGGAATAATGCACTGCCTACCTCATAGGGTTGTTTTGGGGTCTTGTAAGATAATAGGATTGAAGTTTATCGTAGCAGTTAAGAGTGTGAGTTCCAGGGGCGCCTGGGTGGCACAGTCGGTTAAGCGTCCGACTTCAGCCAGGTCACGATCTTGCGGTCCGTGAGTTTGAGCCCCGCGTCGGGCTCTGGGCTGATGGCTCAGAGCCTGGAGCCTGTTTCCGATTCTGTGTCTCCCTCTCTCTCTGCCCCTCCCCCGTTCATGCTCTGTCTCTCTCTGTCCCAAAAATAAATAAAAACGTTGAAAAAAAAATTAAAAAAAAAAGAAGAGTGTGAGTTCTGGATCTCTATTATCTCCGTCTGGTTTTTAATCCTAGCTCACACCATATAACCAGCTATGTGACTTTGGACAAGTTACTTAACTTTCCTGTGTTTTAGTTTCCTCTTTAGTAAAATGAGAATAACTACAGTATCTGCCTCATAGTTTTGTTTTGAGGACTAAGTGAATAAATGGCAAGCATTTAGTACAGTGCCTAAACACACAACAAATGTTAGCCATTAACTATAATATTTTTATTTATAAGTTCTAAAATTATATTGCATGATATATAGTACATATATACACACATATGGCATCAATTATTAGTTTGAGGTTTTCAGGGAGGTAAAGGATTGTTATCTTAATTTCTTTTGTCTTTTAGAATAACGCCATAGCAATACCAGAGTTTATTTCCCAAACCTTAAATTCAAATTTTCATAGTTTATTTGTGTGAAATTTTGGTAAAAAAACATTTTTTTACATGCTGTTCATTATAAAAACGTTTTGAAACATTGTAGTAGATGTTGACACAGGAAATAACTTTTTTTATTTTAATTTTAATTTTTTCTTAATTAAAATTTTTTTAACATTTATTCATTTTTGACAGAGAAAGAGAGAGAGTGGGCGAGGGGCAGAGAAAGGGATACACAGAATCCGAAGCAGGCTCCAGGCTCCGAGATGTCAGCACAGAGCCCGATGTAGGGCTCAAACCCACAAACAACGAGATCATGACCTGAGCTGAAGCACACTTAACCAACTGAGTCACCCAGGTGTCCCTAATTTTTATTTTTTTTTAAGATTTTGGTTTTTTAAGTAATCTCTACATCCAACGTGGGGCTTGAACATAGAACCACAGGATCAAGAGTTACATGGTCTTTTGACTGAGCCAGCCAGATGCCCCAGCACCAGAAAAACATTTATATAAGAAAGATTACTGGTTTAATTTATAAAGGACAGTTATTATGTCTTTGACACCTAATTTCATTTCTCACCATGACTTAATTACGTGACCAATTCAGTGTTTGGTAAGTACTAATTTCATTAAATCTACATTCAAGGGAAAAAAAACAAATGCATTTAATTTTGTGCTTATGTGTTCACCTGAAAGAGACTTGCTCAATTTTATTAAAAAGTTCTTTTTAATATAATTAGACAGTATACATTTGTGTATTGGCTTTGGACCAACAGATGTCTAATTTTTATTCTTTTTCTGTTTCTTTTCAGAGTTGGTGGTTCCAGGATTTTATTCAGAATGACTTTAGGAAGAGAAGTGATGTCTTCTCTTCAGGCAATGTCTTCCTATACTGTAGCTGGCAGAAATGTCTTAAGATGGGATCTTTCACCAGAGCAAATTAAAACAAGAACTGAGGAGCTCATTGTGCAGACCAAACAGGTGTACGATGCTATTGGAATGCTTGACATTGAGGAAGTAACTTACGAGAACTGTTTGCAGGCACTGGCAGATGTCGAAGTGAAGTATATAGGTGAGTAGCATGCAGATGCCCATCGATATTTCATTTTGTAGGCATCATAAACCATTTTATGCTTTCTGTGTTGGCAATCATTTTCCAGTTTTACAAGACATTGATTTTTCCATAATGATTAACTAATTGCTTAGTATTCAATTAAATAAAATTAAAATGTTTTATTATTTTGGCAGTGGTGCTACAAAATGTACAATCTCATTACATCTGCTTTCTGGAGAGTATTTTGGCATAATATATCAAAACTCTTAAGAAGTTCATACCCTAGCCCAGCAGTTCCACACCTAAGCATTTAATCTAAATAAATTATCAGATACAGGAAAAATTATGTACAAATTTATGTATAAACAGGTACTCTGTCGTAGCAGAACCTTGGAAACAACTCCTGGGTGCCATCCAGCATATAGAAAGACCACGTAATGGTATGCTCAGGCTCTGCAACACTATGTCGCCATAATCATGTTGAGGAACAGCATTTCTTAACATAGAAAAAAAATACAGAGACGAAAACCAGAAGAAAATTTTACTAGTAGCTTATTTCTTAGGTATTGGATTTATGCTTGATTTTTTAAAATTTACTCTCTATGCCTTTCTCTATTTTGCATATTTCATATACTTAAAATACATTATTTCTATAATATAAGTATTAGGCCCTTTGAGTTAAAGGAATGGGGATTCACTCCAATTGCCCCTAAGGGTTAGACATATTCTGTGATATAGTTATGGCTAAACAACCTTGGCTATCCAGGTTTTGTAAGAACGTAAGTTATCGGAATATCATAAACATTTGTATGTATTCTGGAATTTGGAAGGTTGTCCAGAATCCTGTACAGCCCTAGTGACCTAGTCATCTCTTAACCCTCACCAACCCCTCAACACCAAGAATTCCCTACCCTATGCCCCACCTTAATAGGGACTCTCTTACCTCTTCTGTTTCAGTTTCTGCCTCTTCCCACCAGCTGCTTCACTCTCATTAATGGCCACTAAATCTGGATAAAAGTCCTGAGTTTAAACTACTAAATAAAAAAGACCTGGTGGGTCTCGTTAGTCAAACTCAAAGGGATGGAGTTGGTTCGCGTTTGGCAGAGTTTTCCCAGAAGGCAATATTTTGTGTGTCTCCCTTGCTATATGTGGTTTGTCCTTGGTTCAGAGACTCATTTCTTCTTCAATCACATATGGCCAACATGGTGTGCCAGCCTGGTGAATTATGCATTTAACAAATATAAAAATCAGTGGGGAAAAAAACCAAAATCCTTTTAAAAATTATCTTAAAGTCTGCTGCTTTTCCAATAATACATCTTTAATTTTTTTTAATGTTTATTTATTATTTTTGAGACAGAGAAAGAGCATAAGTGAGGGAGGGGGAGAGAGAGAGGGAGATGCAGAATACAAAGCAGACTTCAGGCTCTGAGCTGTCAGCACAGAGCCCAACACGGGGCTCAAACTCAGAAACCGTGAGATTATGACCTGAGTCGAAGTCAGACGTTTAACCGACTGAGCCACCCAGGCATCCCCCAGTAATGCATCTTTTAAATATACTTTTAGTTTTCAGAAGTCCTTGCTCTCTCATAAATTTACCTCTGTAAGTTAATCCTAAAAATTTTTGAGTTTAGGAGATTTTTAAAGACCAACTTTATCTTATCTATATTTGTTCTCAGAGCTCATTCTGCCTCCTGCAGTAACTGTTAAAACCTCATTTGACTGGTGTCCAATATTGTTTATAGTTTGGCAGTAAGAGCATAAGTCTGGTTTAGGTCTTTGTGGCAAAGTAAGGAAGGAAATGGTTTTTAGTATTATTGTTTGTTTAAGAATATGTTTCCAGTTTTAGGCTCCTGCATTTTGTTCTGCTCATTTTAGTTCTTGAGCAATTTGATTTTTTCTTAATATCTCCTTGACTTAATTTTAAAAAGTAAATAGAAATTATACCTATATAGTTAACTCTATCACTTAAACAGGTGCTACGTCTATGAAACTTTAATTCTGTTCCATTCTTTAATCAAGGAACATGAAAGTGTATATTAAATCAAATCCTTATAGAATAATTATTTAATTAGACTTTTTAAACCACATGTTATGAATTTATGCAGATATTTGAGGTGATTTTTCTTTTTACAGCTTTATAGCACTGTTTTAAGAGGACTGATATGAGTGAGGTAGCTTGTTTAACTGGATAGTTTCTTGGTATGGAAAGGATAGCTCTACTGTCTACCATGTATCATATGTGGAAGTTTTACCTGTTTACAATACCTTCAAAGTACTAAAGCTAATAAAAGTGTATTCATTGTCACAGTATAGCCACACCGTTCCTATAAACCATACTCGTTTTGTGTTGCCTAGCTGGCTCAGTCGGTTAAGCGTGCAACTTTTGATTTTGGCTCAGGTCACAATCTCATTGTTCATGGGTTAGAGCCCCATGTCAAGATCCTCACTGTCAGCACGGAGCCTGCTTGGGATTCTCTCTCTCTCTCTCTCTCTCTCTCTCTCTCTCTCTGACTTTCCCCTCCCTCTTCTCTCTGTCTCTCTGTCAAAAATAAATAAGGAGATGCCTGGGTGGCTCAGTGGTTAAGCATACAACTTCAGCTCAAGTCATAATCTCATGGTTCGTGAATTTGAGCCCTGTATCAGGCTCTGTACTAACACCTCAGAGCCTGGAGCCTGCTTCCGATTCTATGTCTCCCTCTCTGTGCCCCTCCCCTCCTCATTCTCTCTCTCTCTCTCTCTCTCTCTCTCTCTCTCTCTCAAAATTAAATAAACATTAAAAATTTTTTTAAAATAAATAAAAACAAAAAAAAATAAACCATACTTATTTTTTCTGTAGTTGGGGTCATTTCACTGACATCAGATTTTTGCCCGATGAAAGTCACAATACAAATGTATTAAAAACCCAAGAAAGAATTTTAATATGTGAAAATTAGAGCAGTTCGTTACCACCATCATTTAATAGGAATAGTCCCATTATTCAACTGTTCACTGGATGTGTCCACTGAGATTTCTGGGAATCTTCTAAAATTGTATGGAACTTTTATGCTTGTATGAACGTTTGCATTTCGGGGAGGGTCCATAACTTTGACTAGATTCTCTAAAGAATCTGTAGTGAAAGTTAGGAATTTCTATTTTAAATAAACTTCCCCCACCCCAACTAAATTGGTCTGCTTTTCTCTGGAAAACAGTGTGGAGGTTCCTCAAAAAATTAAAAGTAGAACTACCCTATGACCCAGCAATACCACTGCTAGGAATCTACCCAAAGGATACAGGAATGCTGATGCATAGGGGCACATGTACCCCAATGTTTATAGCAGCACTTTCAACAATAGCCAAATTATGGAAAGAGCTTAAATGTCCATCACCTGGCGAGTGGATAAAGAAGATGTGGTTTATATATATAAGGGAATACTACTTGGCAATGAAAAGAATGAATTCTGGCCATTTGCAGCAACATGGATGGAACTGGAGGGTATTATGCTAAGTGAAATAAACCAGGCAGAGAAAGACAAATATCATATGTTTTCACTCATATATGGATCTTGAGAAACTTAACAGAAGACTATGGAGGAGGGGAAGGGGAAAAAAAAGTTACAGACAGGGAGGGAGGCAAACCATAAGAGACACTGGATACTCAGAACAAACTAGTGTAGGTGGGGGTGGGGGAGAGGGGAAAGTGAGTGATGTGTAGGGAGGAGGGCACTTGTTGGGACGAGCACTGAGTGTTGTATGGAAACCAATTTGACAATAAATTATATTTAAATAAATAAGTAAGTAAGTAACTAAGTAAGTAAGTCTGCTTTTTTCTAAAACATCCTCTCTCTCTGCCAGTCCCCATGCTTGTATCTCTACTTTTCCAGTCCTCTCCTGAGGTCTTCCTCTTGCCCTGCCCGCCCTAAGGTCCAGCCTTCATCATAGGTGTTACATAGTGCTCCAGTCCTAATATTGCTGTGTTCGAGTTACTATCCCATTCTTTTGGCAACTAAGCTGCTCTATCCTGTATTCTTTATCTTTTCATGTACTGTTCCCTCCTCCCACACACCAGATTATAAAATGTGTTAGTATGAGAACTATGTCTTTATCTTTCAGCATTCCCAGTTAATAAGTTACACCCTAAACATACTTTGATAAGTGCTCAGTTTATACCCTTATTGTTCCTAATAATGCCACTGAAACAGCCAAGTCCTGCATTAGATGCTGTTTCCTGATAGCCTTACAAAACTTTATAGAAGGTATAAAATGAAAAACTTATATTAGGATAATCATGCATCTAGGTAGGAGGTATTTTTCTTAATGCTGATTAGATGAATCCTTATGATTTTGTCCTCTATTGACAGTGGAACGAACCATGTTAGACTTTCCCCAGCATGTCTCCTCTGACAAAGAAGTGCGGGCAGCAAGTACAGAAGCAGACAAAAGACTTTCTCGTTTTGATATCGAGATGAGCATGAGAGAAGATATATTTCTGAGAATTGTTCATTTACAGGTAAATGATGTTATAAACCCTTTTAAAAGAAAAACAAAATCTGTACTAAAAAAGTAAAAATCTTTGACCAACAATATAAAGTATTTGAGGGCACTTGGACGGCCCAGTTGGTTAAGCATCAGACTTTTGATTTCATCTCAGGTCATGATTTCATGATTTCAAGTTCGTGAGTCCAAGCCTCGCATCAGGCTCTGCACTGACAGTATGGAACTTGCTTGGAATTCTCTCTCTCTCTCTCTCTCTCTCTCTCTCTCTCTCTCTCTCTGTCTCTCTCTCTCTCCCCCTCTCTCTCTCTCCCCCTCTCTCCCTCTCTCCCTCTCTCCCTCTCTCCCTCTCCCTCTCCCTCCCTCTCTCCCTCTCCCTCTCCCTCTCCTTCTCCCTCCTTCTCTCTCTCTCTCTGTTCCTCCCCTGCTTGTATTCTCTCTTTCTCTCAAAATAAACAAATAAACTTTAAAAAAAGGTATTTGAAAATTTCTAGATTTTGTTTCTAATTATTATAGTAATGGGTACAGCATAGTATTTATTGTTATACTACATAGGTTAGTGTTGAGTTGCTAATTACAGTCACTTAATACTAAAGACCAAGTGTGAAAAAGTGTACATCTATAAATCTAAGGATTGTTAATTGTCATGAACATAATGGTTACTCTTTGAATTTTCTAACTGTTGCAAGGTTTATATTAGATCAGATCAACTAAATGGAATAGAATTGTTTATCTGTAAATATCATGTGGTTTTGGCCATGATATTAATGACATACTGTTGATGCTGCATGCCAAAGTCATTCCTCTCTGTCATCCTTACATTTTTCAAGACTCACAGAAATTACAGATAATGAATGTTTTAGGTGGGTCTGCCTTGAGTGCTTTTTTTCTTTTTAATTTTTTTTAACGTTTATTTATTTTTGATACAGAGAGAGACAGAGCATGAACAGGGGAGAGGCAGAGAGAGAGGGAGACACAGAATCTGAAACAGGTTCCAGGCTCTGAGCAGTCAGCACAGAGCCCGACGCGGGGCTCGAACTCATGAACCATGAGATCATGACCTGAGCCGAAGTCGGACGCTTAACTGACTGAGCCACCCAGGCACCCCTGCCTTGAGTGCTTTTGATATTTTCATCACTAATGTTAATTTGCTTCCTAGCATTTTCATCATGTCTTTGCTTTGAATTTTTATTTTCATGACACTCAGCAATTTGTTTGGGAAACAGCCATTCTTTATAATCCTAGACATTTTTGTTTAATTTTGCATGTTTCTTTATTCACATCTAACCTGGGTGGCTCAGTCCGTTGGGTGGCCGACTACAGCTCAGGTCATGATCTCACAGTCTGTGAGTTCGAGTTCCACATCAGGCTCTGTGCTGACAGCTCAGAGCCTGGAGCCTGCTTCCGATTCTGTGTCTCCTTCTCTCTCTGCCCCTTCCCTGCTTGCTCTCTGTCTCTCTCAAAAACAATAAACATTTAAAAAAAATTTTTTTTAATATCAAACATTTTGTTCCTTTTAGCAAATTATGGTAAGAGTTGAAATAAGAAAGCAGTTTTATTTCACATTTTAACTTACTAAAGAATATGTAATCAAGACTTTAGACATTTAAGATATATGTGCTGTCTATTCTCTCATGTCAGATAGGCACTTTTTACCCTGTAATTTATATTCATCTATATTGTTCATAACTGTTCATCTATTTTTTTTAAGTTTATTAATTTTGAAAGAGAGAGGAGGACAGGGGCAGAGAGAGGGAGAGAGAGCATCCCAATCAGGCTCCTCACTGTGAGTGCAGACCCCAGTATGGGGTCAAACTCACTAACCATGAGATCATGACCTGAACTAAAATCAAGAGTCAGATGCTTAACCAACTGAGCCACCCAAGTGCCCCCATAACTGTTCACCCTTAGCACTATAAAAATAACATAAACTTTAATAACTTCATGATTATTCTTTATTAGTTACATTGTTCTCTTTTTTTTGACCTCAGTTATTACTCTGTGTGATTCAAATCATGGCCCTTACAGTCTCCTTTATTTTATTTCATCCCCCCCCCAATCTAATTCCTTTCTAGCTCTATATTAGGTATATATTTTAAAACTTTTTCCAGAATATCTCATTTTCTTTTGTTAACTCTGTTTTCATTCTGACTTCGAAGTGTTCATTTGGCATTTTCTAGCCTCAAGAAGGTATTGCAATCTTAATGTTATATATCGTGTTTAATGTTTTTCTCTGATATTTATGAATGTTCTCAAGATATGGAAGGTGTGTCACTTTAGATTTCTTTGTTACACTTTTATTGGAATCTGATCCCAGTAAATTTGGAAACAAACTGCTGCCGGGATAGTATACTAAAATACTATACCAGATAGACACCAGTGCATTCATCATATTAGTTCATTTGTTTGGGCTGGTTTTATTGTAATAATTTACAGTGGTTTCAGAGTCATTTCCATAATTTTTCCTTTTTTCCAAGAAAGTAATTATTCCCATGCATGTCATTCGTTCTGTGACCATTGGTAGGAGCTTTTACTGTATCTGTTAAGGCTAGATCAGAATAATAAACAAATAACAATTTTTTTTTATGCAGTGGAGCTTATCTGGTGAATTTAGTTACCTTTAAATACCTTCATTGACAAATAGTTGTGTTTATTTAGGCAATATTTTTTTTATTGTATTTTATTTTTTTGATAGAGACAGGATGACTGTAGGAAAGGGGTAGAGGGACATGACAGAGAGAGAGAGAGAGAGAGAGAGAGAGAGAGAGAGAAAGAGAGAGAGAGAGAGAGAGAGAGAGAGAGAGAGAGAGAGAGAGAGAGAGAATCCCAAGCAGGCTCAATGCTCAGCATGGAGCTTGACTTAGAACTGAATCCCACCACCCTGGGATCAATCACGACCTGAGCCGAAATCAAGGTGGACACTCAACGAACTGAGCCACCAGGTGCCTCTATTTCATTTTAATTCTAATATAGTTAAGATATAGTGTTAAATTGCTTTCAGGTATACAATATAGCCATTTGACAATTCTATATATTACTCGGTATATAGGCAGTATTTTTTAAAATCCAGAAGTATCAATATGAGTTTTGTGCTAGTACTGGACACTTTAACAAATGGTAAATTTCATCCCATTCATACCTAAAAGACAAAGGTAGATATATCTATTTACTTTTCAGCGTAATGTTGTAAGTAAAATAGGGCAACCATGATGTGACACATAAAGCCTTCATTAAGTTGGATAATAGGTTCTTAAAAGTATATGAAATCAGCAATTTCAGGCATAACCTACTAAAATGAGGGTACTGTGAGTAATACTGAGATTTCAAGATACCACCAATGTAGACAATAATCAAATATATTTTTAGTTTGATATAAAATGTTATTTTAGCTCTTGTGTTCTTCACGTAGGATTAATAAATAGAAATAAGAAATTAGGGGCACCTGGCTGGCTCAGTCAGTGGAGCATGCAACTCTTGATCTCAGGGTTCTGAGTTCAAGCCCCACGTTGGGTGTAGCAATTACTTAAAAAATAAAATCTTTAAAAAATATATGAAAATGGGGCGCCTGTGTGGCGCAGTCGGTTAAGCGTCCGACTTCAGCCAGGTCACGATCTCGCGGTCCGGGAGTTCGAGCCCCGCGTCGGGCAATGGGCTGATGGCTCAGAGCCTGGAGCCTGTTTCCGATTCTGTGTCTCCCTCTCTCTCTGCCCCTCCCCCGTTCATGCTCTGTCTCTCTCTGTCCCAAAAATAAATAAACGTTGAAAAAAAAAAAATTAAAAAAAAAAAATATATGAAATTACTTTTCTCAGTTCTTTGTGCAAAATCTGCGTTCAGTAAGCCTTCCAGTTATCTATAGATGTATAATCTATTACTTCAAAACTTACTGCCTAAAAATGGCAGCAATCATTTTTTTTTCTGTCATGGTTTCTGTGGATCAGGAATTCAGAAAGGAATCAATCAGTTGGGTAGCTCTGGCTTGGGGTCTTACATGGAAAAAGGAAGTGGTGGCTGGAGCTGAAGCATGTGGAGGCTAACCAGACATCTCTCTCTTGGTGTCATGTCTGGGCACCTACATGTTGTCTTTTCATGTGGCCTAATTTGGGCCTCCTCATAGCATGGCAGCATCAGGGTAGTAGGACTTGTTTCATGGAGACTCAGGACTCCAAGAATGGTGTTTCCACAAACTCCACAGAAGCCGCCGTTACATTTTCTGACCTCAGAAGTCACGTAGCATCACTTCTGCCATACTGTACTGATTGACCAGTCACTGCGATCTGCCCGAATTCAGGGGACACGACATCTCAGTCTAAGGAGTATCAACTTATTTGCAGTCATGTTTCAAAACCTCCAAAATAAGTCATGTGTTGACTCTGGATGGATGAAATTATAATAGAGCCTGAGACTAACCAGTGTACCATAGTCTTCCTGCCTCCTTCTTATGTGTGATTAGTACTTTACATTTACACAGCAGTATAGTTATCTAATTTAACTTTCCTACCAAGCTTGTGAGGCATCCCTTTTTAAAAAAAAATTTTTTTTTCAACGTTTATTTATTTTTGGGACAGAGAGAGACAGAGCATGAACGGGGGAGGGGCAGAGAGAGAGGGAGACACAGAATCGGAAACAGGCTCCAGGCTCTGAGCCATCAGCCAGAGCCCGACGCGGGGCTCGAACTCCCGGACCGCAAGATCGTGACCTGGCTGAAGTCGGTCGCTTAACCTACTGCGCCACCCAGGCGCCCCGAGGCATCCCTTTTTTATAAATGGAGCTACTGAAGTTCAGAAATGGTAACTTCTCAAGAGCCACAGAGGTAAATATTTAGTCAGTGTTCATAAACTAAAGCTAGAAACAGTTGGTGACCAATCTGAAAACTAGGCCTTTAGTAATTGGTGCTAGGACAGGGGTTTTCAAATGTGGGAAAGAAAAAATTGGTTCTTCTCCTCACAAGCAAACTGAGAAACAGCTTTTCGAAAATTATATAGGAATATGTCTTTATGATACCTGAGCAGAGAAGTATTTGTGAAACATGACCCCAAAGTCCTAACTAAAGCATAAGACGGATAAACATGATTGCATTAAAATAAAGAACTTCTGGAGTTCCTGGATGGCTCAGTCAGTTTAGCATTCTATTCATTCGGATTCTAAGTCTCCCTCTCTCTCTGCCTCTCCCGTGCTAACACACACACTCTCTCTCTCTCAAAAATAAGTAAACTTAAAAAAAAAAAAAATACGGGAGCCTAGGTGGCTAGGTTGGTTAAGCCTCTGGCTTCGGCTAAGATCATGATCTTGTGGTCTGTGAGTTTAAGCCCCACGTCATGCTCTGTGCTGATGGCTTGGAGCCTGGAGCCTGCTTCAGATTCTGTGTCTCCCTCTCTCTCTCTGCCCCTTCCCCGCTCATGCTCTGTCTCTCTCTCAAAAATAAATAAACATTAAAAAAAGTAATAAAAAATAAAATAAATAAAAACAAATGCCCATTTATAACTTTGAGGCTTAGAAAAAATAAAGGACTTCTATTAATAATGTGAAAAGACACTAAAACTAAAAAATACTGAAATACCCAAATACTAAATTAAGAAATTTATAAAACAGGAAACTAGCAAAGCATTAGTACCTAGGATATATCAAGAGCTACAACAACAAATCCCAAAAGAAAAATGGGCAAAGGACATGAAAAGATATTTCAGAAGAAACATAAATGTCAATTAAACATGAAAAGATGTTCAGCCTCGTCAGTAATTGTGGAAATGCAGATGAAGATCCCAATAGGATACCATTTCATTCACTAGATTTGCAAAATCTAAGAAGTCTAACAGTGCCAACAATCTGTGAATGTGAATCAATGGGAATGTTTGTTCACTACTGGTAAAGGTGTAAATTAATTAAAAAATTAGAGTAATAACTAATTTGGAGAAAAACTTAATATTATGAAGTAGGATCTCACATTCTCCATAACTCAGCATATCCTCACTGTCTCCTACCTCCCCATTTATCTAGAAATAGTTTTGCATTTGTACACAGGTGATATTGGACACTTGTGCATAACAACATTATCTATAATAGCAAAACACTGAAACAACTTAGATTTCCATTAGCAGGAAAGTGGATCAGTGAATTTTAGTATATTTACATTGGAATATTTTATAGCAGTAAAGTAAATAAACTACAGCAACATGCAACAGCATGGCTGAATATGAGTAACAGTGAAAGAAAAAAGTCCCAGAACACTACCTACAACTCAGTATCATTTTACCAAGTTCAAAAAGAAGCAAACCAAATGTATACATACTGGTAAAATTGAAAAAAAAAAAAATGTTTAACATAAAATTCAAGAGAATGGTTACCTGTTGCATAGGAAAGTATAGCAGTGTTGTTAATATTCTTTTTCACAAGTTAAAGGGTAGATTTCATTTGTCTTTATAACATGTATATGTAATTTTACCCCTTTGTTATATAAAAATTATTACATGCAAATTTAACATGTTAAATTTATCCTTAATTCTACCAGGAAAAAAAAAGGAATAAGAAATTAAAACAAACATTTCCTTATTCCTTTAAGTTAAAAATGTCCAGGTATCAAAAGCCAGCAGTCAAGGCCACAGATCTTGGTGTTTCCCCATCCTGACAAAGGTTTCTTAGTTGTTGGCTAAAGCCAGCAAAGGTTTCATAGACCCTCTTTCAAGCCATATTGGTGAGAAAAATGTGCACTGTCTCTATGTTGAAACAGTCCAGGCATATAACATTTTATTCCAGTGGACTACTGAGTAATAAGCACAGAAGAGGGACTCTTTAGTGAAATAAGAGTCTCAATTATGCAAGCTGAATTGAGAAATGCAGTTATCTATTTTAATATTGTTTATACTAATCTTTTAGAGCCCTGGGCTTTTGTCAGGCTGATTAATCTTAGCCACCTAGTGAAAAGTTTTAATTTTAAAGTGTAAAATAATGCTTTGAAGCATTATACATTTTTGTATTCCACCAGCCATGGAAGCCTCATGCCAAATTAAAATACAGGAAACATGCCTTAAAACCATGGCAAAAAAGAAAGAAAGGAGGGAATGGAAGAAAAGAGGAAAAGAAAAGAAAAAAGAAAAGAAAAGAAAAACAAAGAGAAGAGAAGAAAAAAGGGAGAATGACAGGGAAGGAAAAAACTAAGTCCAAAATTCAGCATGGTAATGATAAGTGTCTTAACCTACACCATCCCTTCTTGATTTTGAAATACATAAGTCTAGTTATTGGTCATAATCAGAACTACTGAAACTTGTAGCTTTGTGAGGCTTTAAAAGCCTAGAAACAAAGTATCAACTACCTTGCCTTAGTTTCTCCATTAGCCAGACACCACTCTTGTGCTTCCTGAGTGCTTAACTCTGTCTTCACTCACTACGTGATCCTGACATTGTCTGCTAATGTATCTTTTTTCTTTCATATTACTTAAAGCACTTGCAGGATATTCATCTTTCTTTCCCTGGTACCTAGTGTAAGTGAGAGCTCGGTGAATGTATGCCGAATCAAGCTAAACGGGCCCCAGTTAAATGTGTCTTCGTTCAGGATGACACTTCCCACTCCCAGTGTCCTCACTGTGCTGTGACTCATACCAAAGCAGGGGCTCCTGTGGTGGTAAGTTGAATTAGTAGTAAGCAAGCAGGCCTTTGTGTGGCCCTCCTGTCTGGGAACATAGGCAGCTGCCTAAGAATGCCTGCTTCACCATAGTCAGATAGAAACCTAACAGAAAACAACATTTAAAAGGACAGAAGGGGCACCTGGGTGGCTCAGTAGGTTAAGCGTCCAGCTTTGGCTCAGGTCATGATCTCTCGGTTTGTGAGTTTGAGCCCCGAATCAGGCTCTGTGCTGACAGCTCAGAGCCTGGAACCTGCTTTAGATACTGTCTCCCTCCCTCTCTGCCCTTCCCCCACTCATGTTCTATCTTTCTCTGTCTCTCAAACATGAATAAATGTTAAAAAAAATAAATAAAAGTTCCAGATGGCCAACAGACACATGAAAAGATGCTCAACATCACTCCTCATCAGGGAAAAACAAATCAAAACCACACTGAGATACCACCTCGCACAGGTCAAAGTGACTAAAGTGAACAAATCAGGAGACTATAGATGCTGGCGAGGATGTGGAGAAACGGGAACCCTCTTGCACTGTTGGTGGGAATGCAAAGTGGTGCAGCTGCTCTGGAAAACAGTATGGAAGTTCCTCAAAAAATTAAAAATAGAACTACCCTATGACCCAGCAATAGCACTGCTAGGAATCTACCCAAAGGATACAGGAATGCTGATGCATAGAGGCACATGTACCCCAATGTTTAAAGCAGCACTTTCAACAATAGCCAAATTATGGAAAGAGCCTAAATGTCCATCACCTGACGAGTGGATAAAGGAGATGTGGTTTATATATATAAGGGAATACTACTTGGCAATGAAAAGAATGAATTCTGGCTATTTCCAGCAACGTGGATGGAACTGGAAGGTATTATGCTAAGTGAAATAAGCCAGGCAGAGAAAGGCAGATATCATATGTTTTCACTCTTGAGAAACTTAACAGAAAGTGGTCTAGTTTCATTCTTCTGCATGTTGCTGTCCAGTTCTCCCAGCACCATTTGTTAAAGAGACTGTCTTTTTTCCATTGGATATTCTTTCCTGCTTTGTCAAAGATTAGTTGGCCATACTTTTGTGGGTCTAGTTCTGGGGTTTCTATTCTATTCCATTGGTCTATGTGTCTGTTTTTGTGCCAATACCATGCTGTCTTGATGATGACAGCTTTGTAGTAGAGGCTAAAGTCTGGGATTGTGATGCCTCCTGCTTTGGTCTTCTTCTTCAAAATTACTTTGGCTATTCGGGGCCTTTTGTGGTTCCATACGAATTTTAGGATTGATTGTTCTAGCTTCGAGAAGAATGCTGGTGCAATTTTGATTGGGATTGCATTGAATGTGTAGATAGCTTTGGGTACTATTGCCATTTTAACAATATTTATTCTTCCAACCCATGAGCAGGGAATGTCTTTCCATTTCTTTATATTTTCTTCAATTTCCTTCATAAGCTTTCTATAGTTTTCAGCATACAGATCTTGTACATCTTTGGTTAGGTTTATTCCTAGGTATTTTATGCTTCTTGGTGCAATTGTGAATGGGATCAGTTTCTTTATTTGTCTTTCTGTTGCTTCATTATTAGTGTATAAGAATGCAACTGATTTCTGTACCTTGATTTTGTATCCTGCAACTTTGCTGAATTCATGTATCAGTTCTAGCAGACTTTTGAAACTAGACCACTTTTTTACACCATTCACAAAAACAAACTCAAAATGGATAAAGGACCTGAATGTGAGACAGGAAACCATCGAAACCCTAGAAGAGAAAGCAGGAAAAAGCCTCTCTGACCTCAGTCGCAGCAATTTCTTACTTGACACATCCCCAAGGGCAAGGGAATTAAAAGCAAAAATGAACTATTGGGACCTCATGAAGATAAAAAGCTTCTGCACAGCAAAGGAAACAACCAACAAAACTAAAAGGCAACCGATGGAATGGGAAAAGATATTCGCAAATGACATATCGGACAAAGGGCTAGTATCCAAAATCTATAAAGAGCTCACCAAACTCTACACCCGAAAAACAAATAATCCAGTGAAAAAATGGGCAGAAAACATGAATAGACACTTCTCTAAAGAAGACATCCAGGGGCGCCTGGGTGGCTCAGTCGGTTAAGCGGCCGCCTTCGGCTCAGGTCATGATCTCGTGGTCCGTGAGTTCGAGCCCCGCGTCAGGGCTGTCTGTGCTGACAGCTCAGAGCCTGGAGCCTGTTTCAGATTCTGTGTCTCCCTCTCTCTGACCCTACCCTGTTCATGCTCTGTCTCTCTCTGTCTTCAAAAATAAATAAACGTTAAAAAAAAAAAAAAAGATATCCAGATGGTCAACAGGCACACGAAAAGATGCTCAACGTCGCTTCTCATCAGGGAAATACAAATCAAAACCACACTCAGATACTACCTCATGCCAGTCAGAGTGGCTAAAATGAACAAATCAGGAGACTATAGATGCTGGCGAGGATGTGGAGAAACGGGAACCCTCTTGCACTGTTGGTGGGAATGCAAACTGGTGCAGCCGCTCTAGAAAACAGTGTGGAAGTTCCTCAAAAAATTAAAAATACACCTACCCTATGACCCAGCAATAGCATTGCTAGGAATTTACCCAAGGGATACAGGAGTGCTGATGCTAGGGGCACTTGTACCCCAATGTTTATAGCAGCACCTTCAACAATAGCCAAATTATGGAAAGATCCTAAATGGCCATCAACTGATGAATGGATAAAGAAATTGTGGTTTATATACACAATGGAGTACTACGTGGCAATGAGAAAGAATGAAATATGGCCCTTTGTAGCAACGTGGATGGAACTGGAGAGTGTGATGCTAAGTGAAATAAGCCATACAGAGAAAGACAGATACCATATGGTTTCACTCTTACGTGGATCCTGAGAAACTTAACAGAAACCCATGGGAGAGGGGAAGGAAAAAAAAAAAAAAGAGGTTAGAGTGGGAGAGAGCCAAAGCATAAGAGACTGTTAAAAACTGAGAACAAACTGAGGGTTGATGGGGGGTGGGAGGGAGGGGAGGGTGGGTGATGGGTATTGAGGAGGGCACCTGTTGGGATGAGCACTGGGTGTTGTATGGAAACCAATTTGACAATAAATTTCATATTAAAAAAAAAAACTTAACAGGAGACTATGGGGGAGGGGAAGGGGAAAAAAAAAGTTACAGAGAGGGAGGGAGGCAAACCATAAGAGACACTGGATACGGAGAATAAACTGGGAGTTGATGGGAGATGGGGGAGAGGGGAAAGTGAGTGATGGGCATTGAGGAGGGCACCTGTTGGGATGAGCACTGGGTGTTGTATGGAAACCAATTTGACAATAAGTTATGTTTAAATAAATGAACAGGAAAAAGGAGAACAGAACTTCATATATAACATATTTAAGTAAGTTATGCCTCTGTCTTAGCTTTTGCAATAGAATCTGTATTCTGTTATCTTCTATTGCTTTAGCATATCAGTTTTTCTAAATGATATTCAAAAGAATATACTAGGTTAATTTTCAGGATTCTTTTTTTTTAATGTTTATTTATTTTAGAGATGGAGAGAGAGACAGAGCACAAGTGGGGGAGGAGCAGAGAGAGAGGGAGACACAGAATCTGAAACAGGCTCCAGGCTCTGAGCTGTCAGCACAGAGCCCGACACGGGGCTTGAACTCAGGAACAGGGAAATCAGGACCTGAGCTGAAGTCAGACGGTCAACCCACTGGGCCACCCAGGCGCCCTGGGATTCTTTTTTTTTTTTTTTTTTTTTTTTGTAAGTTTTATTTATTTTGAGAGAGACAGAGACAGCACAAGTGGGGGTGGGGCAGACAGAGAGGGTGAGAGAAAGAATCCCAAACAGGCTCCGCACTGTGAGCACAGAGACCAGCGTGGGGTAGGAACCCACAGGGTCATGGGAACATGACTTGAGCCAAAACCAAGAGTCAGATGCTGAACTGACTGAGCCACCCAGCCACCCCTGTTTTCAGGATTCTTTTAACATGGTTATAATTCCTACTTTGTGTACACAATATAGAATGTCCCACTGAAAAAAATTTTTATTTACATATGTTTTAAGTTTATTTATTTTGAAAGAGAGAGAGAGGGAGAGACAGAATCCGAAGCATTCTCCGTGCTGTCAACAGAGTCCAATGAGGGGCATGATCTCATAAACCATAAGATCATAACCTGAGCCGAAATCAAAAGTAGGATGCTCAAGGAACTAAGCCACCCAGGTGCCTCTATATATTTTAGAAACTGAAAATGTGAAGGTCTTGTGAAGCAAAGGACAAAGTCATGGGATAGAAGGTGGGGAGGCTTTGGGAGATATTAAGAAAATTTTCACTTATTTATAATGAAATTTTGAAGAATGATAATAAATTAAGATTTTGTAATACAGTGGTATATGGTATATTGGGGAAAGTACCAAATTAAGAATTTGAGAAATTTACTTCTTTCCATTTTTACTAGTAAATAGCTGAATGATGTCAGGAACTTCTCTTCAGTTTTCTTGTCTGTAAAATGAATATACAAGCATATGTGTAAGTGTTTGCACACGTGTGCACGGGTGCTTTCACGCTTCTATATAAAAGCTCTTTGTTACAGGAAGAGGTTAGGGGGAAACTAAATCTTGTCACCACAGAGATTAAGTGAATTAAGTGCCTCTGCTGTCAGATTATATAAATTTGAAAGTTACTTCAGAGCACTTTAGGCCTTGCCCTAACCCTGAAGAGGAGGAACTTCACCCAAAGAGGCCTGAGGCCTTGTTGGATTCAAGTGGATTCAATTCTTGTTCAGCAAGGATGGTGCAAGGCCAGCAGAACAGTGTAGTAAGTACTTGGGCAGTAATTCTGACCTTGCCTGGAGATTGTAAGGGAGAATATTCTTATGATCAGCTCTGGGACAGGAATGTGCTTCAGAAGCACATTTTAGAAGTGCTTAACTCCTACTAGAGCCCTCCAGAGATTGCCGAGACCTCAGAGTCTGACTGGCAGATGGTGCCTGGTTACATTTGAGTCAGAATTTTGTTAAGTGTCATTTTTGTGCCCAGTCAACTATTTCAGTACAGATGATTAGTCGTATTTTAATTAGACCTAATTCAAGGCAGATTTTTCATAGAACATCCTTCTACCTGTTTATGCTTGTCTTACCTTTTTGGGGGAGTCAATAGTTTTTACCTAATCTAGACCATGAGTTTTGAGTTTACTGTGCTGAGTACGCTTCTGGCTGTCTGAAGTAGCAGCTCTGGTGCTCCCAGATACAGCAAGTCCAGGCACTCCTAGTTGGGGAGCCCCTCCTGATGGAGCTTAGCACAGAGTGAGAATTCTGCTCGCGTCAGCTGCTGAGATATGTGAAGAGCCTCTGTTCTCAGGTCAGGGCCAGTGTGACCAGGTAAACCCAGGAAGCAAGTACGTGGTACACTGCTGTGCAGCAGTGTGCCTGGCTTCTGCCTTGGCCCACTTCCCTGATGGGAAAGCCCTCTGCTCCCAATCTCAGCCTGCTCATTTGGGTCCTTCACAACTTAACCCAACTCTTGACAGGCCCTTTTCACTGCAGTTTTTTTCTGCCCCTGCTACATATAGCTCCTGCCTAGATGCTCCCCAACCTTACACCATCCAGTATTGTACTTTCTAGAAACTCCTATTGCCATGCCCCACACCTCAGGGCATACTTTCTGGTACTGTTAAAACCGGCCTTGATAAATCCAGGTTAATCACATCCACATGAACTCTGTGATTTGAACTGCTAGCCGTCCCTGAGGGAGCCAGCCCACAGCCCACTTAAGTCCCCCTGGTCATTCTGGGTTTCTTGCCATTGCAGGCACCTGCTGTGGGGACCCCAGTGTTTGCCAACACCAAATAGAGAGGGTTCCAACTCCAGTCATGCCAGCATGCTCAGAAGTTCTCCATGGATATGAAAGGAGATTATTATAGAAAAAGGAGACTTACTGTTCTCTGCCTCCACAGAGAATAAATGCAGAGGAGACTATGAGTAATGTATGCACAACAAGTGCTTTTTAGTACCAGGACATAAAATTTTTTATTGGCAGGCAAAGTGAGATACAGATTGTTATATTAAGTAGTGCCCTCAGTTAAAATACAGCTATTTGCCTGCTGCAACAAAATGTAAAAAATTACAGAATTATTGCAGCAAAGGCTTGCACCAACAGTCTAAAATGCAGACACTAAAGCTGAGCACTGTTCTTTCAAAGATATACTTAGTTGGGAAAATATAAAGTTCAGGGGTGGACAGCCCAGGTCTTCATGGAGAGAGAGTGCACCCAATGGTAGATCTCTAAGGCTCTAGAGACAGAAGTCTCTCATTGGCTGTCACCCACACTGAGTCCATTACACCTGCTGACTCTGTCTGCAGTCCATTTCCTCCGAAGGACCATGAACTGACCAGCCATCCAGATGTGCCATGCATATTATGCCACCTGTTTTGAAGAAACATCTGGTGTTTTTATTACCTTGCTATTGCTGGGGGAATTTTCCATTCTCCTCCAAGGCCCTCCATTCTTTTGAGTGATGTTGTTTGTGTTGCTGCATAAGGGTTCAAATGTTCTGTCCAGCTTTCTTCCTTTTTGTGCAGTGTTGACTCATTTTCCCCAGACACTTGTTCATATGCTGCTTGCTGTCGTCTCTTGAGCTCTCTTGCCAAACGACAGTAAGGCATTTTTGAAGTGCCGGAAGTCTTTGGCTGGGGTTTTATCCAGCTGTCCTTGTTTGGTATGTTGGCAAAAGAGTCCCACTCTCCATTTGTGTAGAATTTGCCCATTATTTCTATTCCTGCCTCTCAAGTGGAGCCAGGTTAGCCAAATGATAGAAAATTAAATCCAGATGATTCGCGATAAGGAATATGTTTTATGAAAAAGACCATGGTCATAGAGAATGCTCAGAATGAGATTATGCAAATGTTTCTATTATCACACGTTCAAGTAGTACAGACGCTCTTGATTCTAATGCAAGGAAAAGCAATTCTGGTTAGCTTTTTATTTATTTAATTTATCTCTTTTAAATGAGCAAAGCTCACTTAAGCATAAAAGAAATTAGGTCTTCAAAAGAGCCTGCCTCGTAATCACCTATGTGTTTCATAGCCCAACAGAGATGATGAATAAATTTGCTTTGGTCTCATAGTTGATAATATACCCATGCACTGTTGTACAGAAATGGCTGTCATGCTCTTCCATTTCAGGAAACCTGTGATCTGGGTAAGATAAAACCTGAAGCCAGAAGATATTTGGAAAAGTCAGTTAAAATGGGAAAAAGGAATGGGCTCCATCTTCCAGAACAAGTACAAAATGTGAGTTTGTTTCTTTTTTTTAATTTTTAAAAATGTTTTATTTTAAGTAGACTCCATACCCATCGTGGGGCTTGGACTCATGACCCTGAGATCAAAAGAGGCATGCTCTACCAACTGAGCCACCCAGGCACCCTGTTTGTTTTTCTTATTGGAAAGAAAAAGAATAAATAAACAAAATACAACAACAGCAACAACAACAAAAAAAACAAGTAACACATTTGTAATATGGAAAATAACACATAATATTAAATCCGTTTACAGTGTATTTGGTAGTCAGTGTTTTTAAATTCTGCAACCCCAAAAAAAAAAGAAAAGAAAAAAAAAAAGTCTATAACTCCCGTAAACCTCATGGTGACTGACAAACAACTCATGATTTTTTTTAATCCTGTATATTTTACCTTTGTTTCACGTGTGCTGGGTTTATTTTCCCTACTGTATTTTACATTTTCTTAAAGCTGGTTCCAGATCTTAATAGTTGATTTGCATCGTCACTCCCTTGGTCATACAGAGATAGCACACTCTGGTAATAAAATTTTTATGATGGAGAGTTTTATTCTTTTTCTGTCAAGATTTTATTTAAATTCAAGTTAGTTACATGTAGTGTAGTATTAGTTTCAGGAATAGAATTCACTGATTCATCACTTCCAGATAACACCCAGTGCTCATCACAAGTGCACTCCTTAATGGCCCATCATCCATCTGGCCCCTCCCGCCACCCACTTCCCCTCAGCCACCCTCAGTTTGTGCTCTATAATTAAGTCTCTTATGGTTTGCCTCCCTTTCTGTTTTTATCTTATTTTTCCTTCCCTTCCCCTATGTTCATATGATGGAGAGTTTTAATACAAGCATTTTAGAATGAAATACCCTATGATTAATACATTTAACCCTTGAACAGCCTGAGGGTCAGGGTGGTGACCCCCTGCACAGTCAGAAATACACATATAACTTCTGACTCCCCAGAAATTTAACTACTAAAGTCTCCTATTGACCAGGAACTTTATCCATCATGTAGTCAATTAACTTGTATTTTGTATGTTTTCTGTATTATATACTGTATTCTTAAAGAAGGCCAGAAAAAAGAAGATGTTACTGAGAAAATTGTAAGCAAAAGAAAAAACACTGACAGGACTGAAATTTATTTACCGAAAAAACTCTGTATATATGTGGACCCAGATAGTTCAAATCCCTGTTGTTCAAGGGCCAACTGCATATACCTTTTAAAGCCAGAGAGATTAGCTACTGAAAAGTGCTTCTCAAATTGTCTCTTGTCTAATGCTGATCACACCTTCCAGTTTAGTAAACTCAGCTGTAGAATTAACTCGTTCTTCTTGGACAGGAAAAACAAACCCATGATTTGTTTCCAGGTCATTCTTCTATTCTCCTGTTCCAGTAGAACAGGAAATAACCAAGTGATGTTCAGCATAGTAGATACAACTGAAGGTACCACTGACATACAGGTACCTTTCTGTCTCCCAGATGCCCTTTGAACACCTTGTGTCTTTACCTCGTTATAGGAGCAATGTGACTGATCTCACTTATCTGACCTTTTGTCTTCCTGGTCACTCATCAAATCTATTTGGGGCATGAACAATGAATTAGTTAAAATGTGTTTACTTACAGCTCACAAAACCCTATTAACACAGTTTAAACAACAGGAGATTTATTTGCTTGTTTAACTGGGAAGTTCCACCATCCAGAAGGACATAGAGAAGTCTCCATCAAACCTCCCCTCATGTCTTAGTGGTGGCCCAGATTGGATCATATGCCAAATCCCAAATCCCCTTTTAGTGAGGATAATGCCAGGCCTGGCTTACCTGAACCAGTCCCATCCCAATTGATATCCTAACTGGCACAGAGTCACACCCCTGGAACTTCAGATAGGATCAGGTCCCACCCAATCTACATGGCTACTGTAGAATGAGGGAGAGGGGAAGGGAGTTTGGTGTGACAACCAGAGTGTCCAAAAACAATATTGCGCAGTATGTGTTAAGTCAGCCGACTCAAATTTAGCGTGCAACAGAATTACCTGGAAAGCTTTTAAAGCTCTGAGTACAGGGCTTCATGTCTGAGAGTTTGTGTTTTCATTGGTTTGGTGTGAATCTCGAGAATATGCATTTCTGGGGCACCTGGATGGCTCACTTGGTTGAGCATCCAACTTTTGATTTCAGCTCAGGTCATGATCTCATAGATGTGCGATCGAGCCCTGCTTCAGGCTCTACACTGGGCATGGAGCCCATTTAAGATTCTCTCTTCATCTTCCTCTGCCCCTCTCTCTCTCTCTTCTGTCTCTCAAGAAAAAAAAAAAAAAGAATATGCATTTCTAATAAATTCCCAGGTGATATTGAGGCTTCTGGTCAGGCCCATGCTTTGAGAACCATTATGGTTTATGTAAATTTCATTATCTAGCATTTTTAGAAGATGGGACAGGTTAATAAAAATGTCTCATGTTTTTTTCTTGTGGTTTCCTTTTTTTTTCTTCCTTTGATTTCCCACTTAATAGTTTTTATACATATGTTAGGTCCCATAAATCACCTCAGTTTACAAAGCTCTGTAACACTAAGATACAGCCTTTTTTCCAAAGCAACTATGGAATTAATTTGCACTTCTTATCTCTTGGTTTACTTCAGCACCAAATACTGATTTCTACATTAAAACTTTGAATTGGAAAAGATTAGAAATATGTTAATTATTAATAGACTACTAGATTGATCCATTCACCCAGCAACTATTTATTTTGTGTATATACCATGTGCCAGAGTGCACTTTGACTATCCCTCCTAAATTTATTTAGCTCTTACAAGTTTACAGCTAATTTCTACTGCATCACTGGAATTGCCTTTTTGTACATGTTGCATACAGATACTCATGGACATAGCAGAGAAGACTGCAAGGGAACTGTTGTATCAAGCATATCTTTATTTTTTTTTTTAACATTTATTTATTTATTTTGAGAGAGAGAGAGAACACAAGCAGGGGAGGGACAGAGGGAGAGGGAGAGAGAGGATCCTAAGCAGACTTTGCACTGTCAGCACAGAGTCTGATGTAGGGCTCGAACTCACAAACCTTGAGATTAAAACCTGAGCTGAAATCAAGAGTCAGATGCTCAACCGACTGACCACCCAAGCACTCCTCAAGTATGCCTTTAAAAAAAGTACTTCCTGATAGTTGGGTATAGAAGCCAGTCTTCATATAAAAGTGAAACTTACTTGACCAATGACAATAAAAATCAAAGTTTCATTTTATTGTTCATATTCTGTATTTGTATCCTCTGTTCAGGAAATCAAAGCAATGAAGAAAAGAATGAGTGAGCTATGTATTGACTTCAACAAAAATCTCAATGAGGATGATACCTTCCTTGTGTTTTCTAAGGCTGAACTTGGTAAAATCCTGTGGTTTTTTTTTTTTTCTGGATTAAATAATATAATTTAGGCAAATAATGTTACCTCATAATTTGTCAAATCAGAGTTGAAAGAATTTTTTAAAAAATGAACCAGTGCCTTCTACAGAGCCCATCATGCCTTCTACAGAAAAGACAACCAAACCATGCATAGATTTTATGCTAATAAGAGTGTATACTGTTTTAGAGACAGTCCAAAGGAGATTTCATAATATTTCTTGGTAAATTACACTGGTATTTAACAGCCTTCAGTGCCTTGACATTTTTTTGCCTTATAATGTCCCCTACATTGTCACTTAACCTAGTGTCTTCTTAATTTGTTCTGGATCTTTCTTGGCTTAATTTTGCCTGTTCTCCATCAAAACACCATCTGCACCAGTGCACTGAAGCCTATTCATGTTTTGAATTACCACCTCCTAAGGCACCTGTCTTCTAACTACCACCCCCAATCCAGTAACATCCAAATGATATTATAAGGATTGTCATTATTTTACTTGAACTTCAATTACTCTACAGAATTCCTAGAGATTCTTAAAGGCACCATGCCAATGCTAAATCAACCAATAATGAGTGGAAAAAATTGATGTATGAGAAAATGATTTTTTGCAGGTGCTCTTCCTGATGATTTCATTGACAGTTTAGAAAAGACAGATGATGACAAGTATAAAATTACTTTAAAATATCCACACTATTTTCCCGTCATGAAGAAATGTTGCATCCCTGAAACCAGAAGGAAGATGGAAATGGCTTTTAATACAAGGTGCAAAGAGGTACTCTAAATGTTTGTCTTTTGTCTGTATGGGAGATTTTAAGAAAGAGGTTTGCTTTGTTTACCAGTGTCAGAGTTAGCTCAGAGACCAGTACACTTATTTGTGTGAGTATTATGCCTCCTAATTCCTGAAAGCTTTTAGCTTTTCCCTTGCTCATTAGCAGCCTCAGTGTGGCCATATCCTATGCTATTCTAATAAAAATAGAATGGGTTAAATAAACTAAAAGTTGTATTCTTTCACTAAGTTGCTAGTTAAGGGCTCATGGAGCACCTGTCTTCAACAAGTGACTTCCAAGGCCATTCCAGCTGTCACCATTTCCCAGCTTCTTGGGAAGAAGGAAAATAAAGACAGCACTTTTAAGAAGACCTGGAGATGACATATCAACTCCATTCACATCCCATTGACTCAAGATTCCATCATGTAGCCATATCTAGCTGCAGGAGAACCTGGGAAGTGTAGACTTTAGTTGGCAGTCTTTGGCTCAGGTCAGGGAATTCTATTACCAAAAAAGGAAGAAATAGAAATGCATTCTCAGAGTCAACTAGCCAGCTCCACCACAGTCTGCCTCTCTAGCTCTGCAGATAACTCCTTTTTTCCCCCACATATAGAACCTATTCACCATATGTCAGATTCTAACCAGTTACTGCCTTGAGCTCAAACCCCTGGATGTCTGGAGTCCTCCCCACTTGTAGCTTCTCATTATCTAGCAGCCTGTGAAAGAGAGGGCAAGTTGTCTGGTCCATTCATCCCCACCATGCACACCCACTGATAGAATAGGAACAGAATAACCACACTAAAAGCTCCTATTTGGAAAAGGAAAGCATGCGAAGCATAGGCCCATACCAGTTTTCAAAAAGCTCTGGTGAAGTTCCTTGGATAGCTCATTAAAGTTATTTGGGGTTTTTTTCCAACAGGAGTTTGTTTTAGCAATTGTACTCCATGACGCCTGGTTTTACCTGCCAGAAATTCTTTCTTTCCTGTTACCTTCCATGACCATATCCTGGGCAGCTACTAATAAAGATGCCTGCTGATGCTGGTTTGACACCTGAGGATTGCTTTAGGGATCAAATAACCTCAAGCTTTTGTAGGCCAAGCTCATGATGCCTTTGGTAATACAATTCCCTCAAAAACTTAGTAGGTTTATTGTCTGTTTGCTTCTAGTCAGATCCATGTTAAAACGTTTACACCCAAATAATGTTTTGGTCAACATTTCTTAAACCTACCCGATCTTTTTATATTGGCTCCTATATCCTATCCATCCTGCTTTTTTTCAATTTAATGGAGTCTGTTTTGGGGCCTTCTGAAACAGTAGGCTTGAGGAGGAAGGCAACATTGTCAAATGCATCTCTACAATTCAGTAACTCTGAGTGAAAGTCTTTTCTCCCAATGTTAGGAGTACAGAGCAGTCAGCTTTTCCAGCTGTCTGAAGGCCCAGATTGTAGGCCATAGACAGAATCTCTGCTGGTAGAAGTCTTTTCCTTCCATCTTTGCAAACTGATCGCTTCTCACTTGAGAACTTGAGTTCATCTCTCTTATGTAGTCTTTCTAAAAGCCACAGATAACAACAAACATGCACCAACATTGTTAGTTTTCCCCCAACAGTTCCCCTAGAGCTAAGACTCTGTAGGTAATTGCCCTGCCTTCCAAGTAATGCTATGAAATAGCTTTAACAAATGTTACCATGGGGTATAAGGATTGTCACCCTCCCAGCTTGCACTGTCTTTGTCCTTACCTTCCATTCCCGTACATTTTTCATTTTTCTTAATAGCAGTACCCTATTCCTAATATCAGCCTCTGTGGGTATAAGGTTACAGGTTAAGCAGCTAACAAAAGCCAGCCAAAAGCATAGTGACTCAAATAAGATAAAAGTTATTTCTCTTGAGAAAGGATTAGTGGTTGGCAGAGGTTGGGGACACTGGAGAATTGCTGTTTAATGGCTACCAAGTTTCCGTTTGGAGTGTTGGAAAAGTTTTGGAAACAGATAGTAGTAGTGGTTGCACAATAGCATAAATGCAATTTGTGCTACTGAATTATACACTGAAAAATGTTTAAAATGGGAGTCCAGTGGGAGTGGGAGCAGAGAGCCCTGAGCAGCCCAGCCCCCACTGGCCAGTTCGCATCACACCCCAGGGAGATGCAGCTACCTCAGCCAGCCCAGTCACCATCACGGCCACCACAAGCAGGGAGAGGGGGACCCAGCCCTCACCCACCCTCTGCTCTGCAGACCCTAGGCCTCCTCACCTCCGTGGTCAGCAGAGACAGGTCATCACAACGAAGATTTTCGGAACTGTCAAGTGGTTCAGCTTGTAAGAAACAATTGTGGTTTCATCAACAGGAATGAGACCAAGGAAGATGCGTTTCTGCTCCAGACTGCCATAAAGAATAACCCGGTGTGGGCACACCTGAGTGGCTCAGTGGGTTAAGCATCTGACTCTTGATTTCAGCTCAGGTCATGATTTCATGGTTGTGGGATCGAGCCCCACATTGGGTTCCATGTTGAGCATGGAGCCTGCTTGAGATTCTCTGTCCCTCTCTCTTTGTCCCTCTGCCCCATTCATGTGTGCTTTCTCTCTCTCTCCCTCTCTCAAAATAAATAAATAAACATTTAAAAAAAAAAAGAATAACCCAGCGAGATACCTGCACATTGTAGGAGAGGGAGAGACTGGAGTTTGGTATTGGAGAAGGAAAGGGTATGGAGGCAGCAAATGTGACAGGCCCTCATGGAGCCCCAGCGCTAGGCAGTAAATGCACAGCTGATGGTAACTGTTACTGATTCTCTGTCATGGGGCTCCTCCCCACAGTTACCCACAGAAGTACCAGAATAGTGAGGTGGAGGCTGGGAGAGAAGGGCTGGAACGGTGCTCCCAAAGGCCAGACCCTACCACCCCACCCTACCTGCAGGCCATGGTTCCTACCTGCCAGGGGCAGCAACCAGTCTTCCAACCCTCCCCTGCATGGAGAAGTGCTGGAGGGCACTGGCAAGCAGAGTGAAGGAGAGCAAGGCAGACCACGACTCCACAGGGGTCCTCCTCACCAGAGACAGCCTAGAGAGGATGGCAGTGAAGACAGTAAGGAAAATCAAGATGAGACCCAGTGTCAGCAGCCACCTCAGGGTCACTGCCGATACAACTTCAGTGACCCATACAGACAACCAGAAAACCCTAAACCACAAGATGGCACGGAGACCAAAGCAGCCAAATCTACAGGCTGAGAAGTAGTCTGCTGGCTGAGTAAATGCTGGCTTACCTTCTCTACCATCATATGGTTTCATCCTTCCACAAGAAGTGAATATGAAATTCCAACAATAAGAAATGAACAAGGAGTACCTGGGTAGCTCAGTCGGTTATGCATTTGGCTCAGGTCATGATCTCAGTTCATGAGTTGAGTCCCACATTGGGCTCTGTGCTGACGGCTCCGAGCCTGCAGCCTGCTTCAGATTCTGTCTCTCTCTCCCTGCCCATGCCCTGCTTGTTCTCTGTCTCTCAAATGTAAAAATTAAAACATTAAAAAAAAAAAAAAAATGGACAAAAGATTGGAGCTGAAGACCTGAAGTGCTTGCCTTTTGTCCATTGAACAGATAACTAAAACTTCTAATTTGCATTATCTATTCAACATGGGGTTTTTATTATTTTTACCTAAAGACATCTCTTTTAGGTAATGACTAATATTTTTTTTTAATTTAAGCCTGATTTTTCTCAATATGTCTTTAAAGGTTTTTAAACTGTTTTCCTATCTGGTCAAGTTGAGATTTTTAAGAACCTCATTTTTTTTTTTTTAACATTTATTTATTTTTGAGACAGAGAGAGACAGAGCATGAACGGGGGAGGGGCAGAGAGAGAGGGAGACACAGAATCGGAAACAGGCTCCAGGCTCCAAGCTGTCAGCACAGAGCCTGACGCGGGGCTTGAACTCACGAATGGCAAGGTCATGACCCGAGCTGAAGTCAGATGCTTAACCGACTGAGCCACCCAGATGCCCCTTTCTTCTTCGTCTTTTTTTTTTATGTTTATTTTTGAGACAGACAGAGAGAAACAGAGTGCAAGTGGGGGAGGGGCAGAGAGAGACACACAGAATCTGAAGACGCTCCAGGCTCCAAGCTGTCAACATAGAGCCTGACGTGGGGCTTGAACTCACAAACTGTGAGATCATGACCTGAGCCAAAGTCAGATACTCAACTGACTAAGCCACCCAGGTGCCCCACATTTTCTTTTTCCATTCATCCACTGATGGACATTTGGGATGCTTTCACCACTTGGCTAATATTCATATAATGCTGTAGTGAACACAGGTGTACAAATATCTGTTTGAGTGCTTGCTTCAGCTCTTTGGGATGTATACCCCCAAGTGAAATTGCTGTATCATATGGTAATTATGTGTTTAATTTTTTGAGGAATTGCAATACTGTTTTCGATAGCAGCTATACTTTTTACATTCACATCAGTAATACACAGAGTTTCCAAATTCTTCACATCCTCATTAATACTATTTTTTTAAATAGCCATACTATATGTGAAGTTAAAGTGACAAATTTACATATATATATATATATATATATTTAACCACCAAAAAAACAGCTTAATATACATATACATTTGTTATAGTCTTGTCAATGAAATTAAATGTGGAATCACTGTGGTCCTTAAGAATACATTTTAATACATTTTAACTCTTTTTTTTTAATGTTTATTTATTTTTGAGAGAGAGACAGAGTGCGAGCATCTGAGGGGCAGAGAGAGAGGGAGACACAGAACCCAAAGCAGGCTCTAGGCTCTGAGTTGTCAGCACAGAGCCTGATTCAGGGCTCAAACTCACAAATCATGAGATCATGACCTGAGCCGAAGTCAGACACTTAACCTACATCCTACACCCTAATACATTTTAACTCTTAAGTTTACAGTACCTAAAATTTTATTAAGACCTCATAGGAGTCCCCTGAGGCTTAAAAAGTCAATTATTTCAGAAATAAAATTGGATCATGAATTTTTTTTTAAATATTTATTTTTGAGAGAGAGAGAGCACAAGCAGGGGAGGGGCAGAAAAAGAGAGGGAGATACAGAATCCAAAGCAGGCTCCAGGCTCTGAGCTGTCAGCACAAAGTCCGATGCAGGGCTCAAACCCATGAATTGTGAGATAATGACCTGAGCTGAAGTTGGACCTTTAACTGACTGAGCCATCGAGGCACCCCTGGATCATGAATTTTAAAAATGTCTGTAACACTGAAATGGAGTAATTTATTACAAGGTTGAGATGGTCTAAAAATATTTGACAGTTTACCAACCCCAAAACACATGTAATAACTTCCTTTTAGTTCTTTGGATCCAGTGAATTATTAATCTTTCTTTTTGTTGTTTATTACCAGGAAAACACCTTAATTCTGCAGCAGCTACTCCCACTGCGGGCCAAGGTAGCCAAACTCCTCGGCTACAGCACACATGCTGACTTTGTCCTTGAAATGAACACTGCAAAGAGTACAAGCCATGTAACAGCCTTTCTAGGTTGGGTCTCTTTTAAATCTGTTTTGTATTTCCATTTTTCTTTGTCTTTGAGTGTTGAACTGTATTTGGCTAACTGTGTATGTTCTTATTATGTATTTATCCTTTACTCTTTGTCACATATGTAAGATAAACGTGTGTTTGGTCCTGTAGGGGACATGGCAATTTGAAAGGGAGCCCCAGAGTATAAGGTGAAACCAACAGCATGAGGAATGCTGTAAGGAGAAAGAAGGAAACTTATGGAGTATACAAAGCGATACATTTCTGACTAAAACTGTGAGAGAGTGTGTGAATACAGGCGGCAAGAGGGTAACTCAGATGGGAATATGCCAATTTTAAATTAAAATAAATTAGGAAGAAATTAAAATAGAATTAACCACAGTGTATAAATTGTGGCGTCTATCTAAAAAGTGGAATTGCTAAAAGTGTCCAATTAGACGTTCTTCATAGGAAGGGATTAGTGATAAACCCATGGCTGTTTAGGCGTTGAGTAGTTTTTACTAATTGTGATCCCAGGTCACATCTGATTTATTTTCCCTGGCTTTTTCAGGAGTCTAATCTCATTGAAGAATAATCATGTATATGAGCTGGTTGCACTATTGTTTTGTTTCCTGAATTATAACACTCTGGAGTCAGAGTTCTCTGAGATAAACTTGAGCTTTGTTGATGGTGTGAGGAAGTTGTGGCCTGGTTTGGCTGGTGCTAAAAAAAAATGGGAGGGCAAGGAGCCATGAAATAAATTACCCTGAAAAGAACAGCCATGCTGTCATCACAGAGCCTGCTATCCATCCCTCCTTCCCTCTTTCCTTCCGCCCTTCCTTGCTCCCAATTATCTGTATCAAGTATTCAAAGCAGGAAGCACCATGCTAAAACAGCAGTATATGTATGAATGTGCTTGCTCCCAGAAGCAGTAAATCACTGACTTTTCTCACTTCCCTCACAGATGATTTAAGCCAGAAATTAAAACCCTTGGGTGAGGCAGAGCGAGAGTTTATTTTGAATTTGAAGAAAAAGGAATGTGAAGAGAGAGGTTTTGAATATGATGGGAAAATCAACGCCTGGGATCTCCATTACTACATGACTCAGACGGAAGAACTCAAGTATTCCATAGATCAAGAGATACTCAAGGAATACTTCCCAATTGAAGTGGTCACTGAAGGCTTACTCAACATCTACCAGGAGTTGTTGGGGCTTTCATTTGAGCAAGTGGCAGATGCTCACGTGTGGAATACAAGTGTTACACTTTACACTGTGAAGGATAAAGCCACAGGAGAAGTACTGGGACAGTTCTACTTGGACCTCTATCCAAGGTACTGAGGATCACGTTGTTGGAAGGAAGGGACCTTAGGGATTCAGTTCCTACCCAGATTAAGACTCTTGTCTTCCAGAGTTCTCTTGTGTGGTTCTCCGTAATGCGAGTAGAGATACAGGCTCTGAAGCCAGAGAGTCTGGCTCTGACACTTACTAGGCAACTTACTTAATGTTCCTGTGCCTCAGTTTCTTTACCTGTATTATAGGTCCAATAAAACAGGAATGTTACTTCTACCTGCTTTGTAGGGTTGGAAGGATAAAATGATTAATCACATGCAAAACATTAATTGGAAGACTACCTAGCATATAGCAATTGCATTGCAGCAATTTGCAGCTGTTATCCTCGTTATCATCATCATCTAGTTTGTGTACTATACTTACTTAATTTTAAATTGGCCCCCAAAATATTTGTTATTCAGGTAATCTGTCTGCCAGTACTCTTTAGTCTATGGCCACTTCCCTGAGTCTGGCTGAGAGGCAGCATAATACAGTAAGAATACCACAGTGTTTGTAGTCATTCAAATTGAGTTGGGATGCTTAAGTGACTTAATCTCTCTGAGACTCCATCTCTTCCTCTGTAGTATGGGGCTGGTGATCCCTTTATAGGATTGTTTTGTGCATCAGGCTGTATATGCATATCACCCAGGCTAAGTATTCAGCCAATGTTAAGAATTCAAAATACTATCTCTGAAACATGTGGTAACTATGGACTCTGTTTCATCAGACATGAAAGGATTTGAATCACATTCTCTCTAGGGTGCTTTCTTTTTTTTGTTTTTAACATTTTTTTAATGTTTATTTATTTTTGAGAGATGGGGGAGGGGCAGAGAGTGGGAGACACAGAACCTGTAGCAGGCTCCAGGCTCTGAACCCAACGCGGGGCTCAAACCCACAAACCACGAGATCATGACCTGAGCCAAAGTCGGATGTTTAACTGACTGAGCCACCCAGGCGCCCCTCTAAGCTCCTTTCTAAACCAAAGCCAGCCTGTTAACCAATTACCAATTCATCTTACTAAATAGGCCAAAGGAAATTACAGTATCCCCCTACTTGAGCAGCATAAACAAGTTTTTAATCCACAGACTTTAGGTGACTTTGGGTAGCTGCTGGGAAGGAGGCTGAATAACTATGCCATTCAGACAAGTGGACGGACAGTGATGTCTTATCCCAATGTTTTATGGACTTAATTTCACTTTTGATATGGTCTAAAAATAAGCCCTTGTCAAATGTAGATGGATCTATTTTTAATTGAAGAGTGTCAGCATACAGTTTTAAGCAAGAATTCTTTCAGGAGAGATCCTTCAACCTTGGAGTCTTCTGTAACTGTCCCCAAATTCTACTTCCAGTGTCAAAGTTAGCAGTTCTTGCCACCCCATCCTGCTGTCTCCCTGCCAACATATCATTGATTTCTTTCATACTCTAACATCTGGCCATTGCTACCAGCACTGGTATGGGGATCAGAAGCTGATCTCTTGTGAAAGTAGTGACCTACTTAATATTCACTTCCTGTCACCTTCCTGTCACTCCATAAAAGTAAGATAGGGTAATTTGTGTTGTGACTCAAAAAAGGATTTTTGGAATAGGTCTAAGAAAGACCAGTTACTTTTTTTTAATCACATTTCAATTTTTTTCATTGAATACTGAGATTTTCAAAAGAAAAACAAAAGTATTCTGATGGTTCCGATAGAAGATGCCTGATAAGGAAAGGACATTTTTTTTTAAATCCACATCATTTTATAAACAATATGTGAAAAGGCAAAACCTCAGAATAAAGAATCCCTTAAAATTAAATGTGTCAAGTTTATTTTTTAAAAGGAAAGATTAAAAACCCCTGAATGGCACTGATTTTTAAATTGATAGAAAATCTTTGATTTTAAGCTATTCTTACACTTTAAAAATTCTCCAAATATCTCAACCCTTGTCTCTGTAACATAGTAGCACTGACATTACTCTCAAATTAGGAATACTTTGGAGGGGGTGTGGGGAGGATACGTTTTTAGCCTTTCATAATGTACCAAGAGGTATAAAATATAACAGGATATACATGTTCCAGATTAGTTATTTTTCCCCCATTAAAAATAAGATTTATGGATCTCTTTATGCATTTCCAACTAACTACACAAAATTCTTCCAGAAACACTGATTAGCCCATTGAACAACCAGAAGGTTGGCTGGATGAAAATTTTATGACATTCGTTGTACAGTTTCTGGTGTACATGTTCATGGGTTCTCTCCCCTCCTCTCTCTGCCTTCCCTTCCCATGTCCCTGCTCAGGGATGATTCAGCCTGTTCAGTGGTCCCGCCCCACCCTCAGTGATATGTCTGGGTCCACACTATCTCCCTGTCCTTCCTTCAGAAGTAGAGGTTTGTTTCTCTTCTCTTTCCCAGTGGCAGTGGGTTTTCACCAGTGCTGATAGGACAACAGGGTTTGTTGCCTTTCCTCCCAGAAGGCAGTGCTTCATTCCTTTATCAAGGTAGAGGCTCCCTATCCCCAGGCCTACATCAAGACTGATGCTGTCTCAGGGCTGTCATCCTGCTACCGTCCTTTTGTGTGTGTCCAGGGAGAAGACCCTGCAAATGGCTATATTATTTATATATATATATATATATCTCCCAGTGTCTCCCTGTTTTGCTGGCCCACGATGGCCTTTAACAGTTTTGTTTTTTTTTTATAAATTTGTGTTTGTTTGTTTATTTTGAGAGAGAGCAAGCAAGCAGGGGCGGGGCAGAAAGAGAGGGAGAGAGAAAGAATCCTAAGCAGGCTCTGAGGTGTCAGCACGGCGCCCAGTGTGGGGCTCGAACAAACAAACCGAGAGATGTAACCTGAGCCGAAACCAAGAGTCAGCCACTTAACCGACTGAGCCACCCAGGTGCCCCTAACAATTTGTTGAAAGACTTTTCTTACTGGTGTTTGCAGTATTTGCCCCAGGTGAAAAAATGCTTGCTTCCTCACTTCCTCTCTCCTTAAAGTCATCTTTCTTAGATTGTGAGTTAGTTGATTGCCTTCCGATTTCTGATAAATTCAAGGAAAGTTGTGATTTGAAGATTGTGCAGCATATTGTTATACAGATATAGGAACAACACACATTTCAGCTTTATACCTCATAATAGAAAGCTGGAAAAGGCTAGTTTTTTTTTATTTTATTTTTTTAATTGAATGGCATCAGTGTGGCGGCGGGGGGGGGGGGGGGGAAGACGAGTAGTCACCAAGTAAAGATAAAACAAAAAAAGTATGTATAAATCAAAACAAATCAAATTAAAAGGTCTACCCCAAACCTGAAAGTACCATTAGTTTTCTGAGGAAAAAAAAAAAAAAAAAAGAAGAAGAAGAAGGAAGCCTACTTCTAGAATAAAGTCCAGTTGCACATAGCTTTTGGAGAGACCGTCACTGATACCCCATTGTCCAAGAATAGACCACTTTATAGTATAATTTATGCTTTTTCCTAAGCTAACTAAAAGTATTCTGTTTCAAAAAGTCCTGACTAGTTTATAAAAGGAGCTCATTTAATTGTGAATACTTATTCTTCCTTCCTTGAATAAAAGGAAAAACCTTATTGTCTGGTATTTGGTTTTTATCAATTCTAACTTTAAGAAAAAAACTACCTAGTATATCAGACTATATCTTTTACCTCAAGCTTGCTTCAGCACAGTTTAGTGTTTAGTGACACCATCTTTGAAGAAGAAAAGCAAGATCCCATTAAAATAAACACTGAGCTCTACAGTAGGTGTGGTGTATATTCTTAATTCTTACATTAAGATTTTTCAACAGAAGAAACCTTGGTGATACAACTCATGTGAAGTGATAGTGGGGTTTTTATTTGCTTAGTTTCAGTTTGTCCATTTTAATAAAATGCTGACCTACTTTCTAAAGGGTGGATTACATGTTCCAAAGTGTCCTCTGGTATCAAATAAGACTTAATGACTGAGAGAGGTCACAGCAATGTTGTTGCTAGAGAAGAGCGTTCCTATCTCACCAACAATGCTTCTGGTTCCCAGGGAAGGAAAGTACAACCACGCAGCCTGCTTTGGTCTCCAGCCCGGCTGCCTCCTCCCTGATGGGAGCCGCATGATGTCAGTGGCTGCCCTTGTGGTGAACTTCTCGCAGCCAATAGCTGGTCGTCCCTCTCTCCTGAGGCATGATGAGGTGCGGACTTACTTCCATGAATTTGGTCATGTCATGCATCAGATTTGTGCACAGGTGAGTGAGTGTATTATAGTAAACCTTTCAGTTGCTTTTCTGGCTTTTTATTTTTTCTACTGCTGTTAGTTTCCTCCCCTTACATGTTTTTTCAAAAGCTGAATATGCTCAAGAATTTCATAGGCCTTCTGTAAAAACATGAAATTTTTCTTATTGTGTCCTCTTTAACACCAGATTTTTACTAGGAATTTAATTCACTGATCAAAGAGCTCACTGAAGACCACCCTGCAGAAGAAAAAGAAGGAAGACTTATCATTAAGGGTTACAAATACTCTGTTTTTTTCCTTTCATTCTTTTCTTCTGCATAGGAATTTAGTGTAAGCTTCACAGATAAACTATGCTGTAATCTGTCTCTTCCCCTTACTAATGCTTTGTTTAGTTCAGTGGTTTAGTGGTTTTCAATGGTCTCAGACTCAACTCTTTTTTTTAATAATAAATTATGTTGAAACACCTTCCATTACTAGCTTCAAATCAAAATCATAGGTAATATACTATAACCATGGGGAGACTTTGCGAAGAAGCGCACATGGGTATGTGCAGTAGATTGTAACTCATTTCTCTTTACTTCTGAAAATGAAAAGTACAGTTTTTCTCAGCTGTGTAATACAGTTTGGTAAACTCGCCCCACACTATTCTAGGATAAACCATATGAACTTATTCATATTTAGCTGTTATTTGACATATGAAAACATCAAGTTAATAGTTCAACCTAACAGTTTAGAAAACTGATGTTAACAGAAATGGAGGAACAGTTTTCCAAATTCGAAATCTCTATGCATCTCTAAAGGTAAACTTGTTAATAAGAAATTTTTGGTTAGAATAACTTCATATTTACAGAAAACTTTCAAAGATAGTATAAAAATTGCCCAGGTATCCCTCACCTTATTTCCTCTACTGTTAACATCTAATGTTATTGTAATACATTTGTCACAACCAAGAAGCCAATATTGCTACAGTACTCCTAACTATACTCAGCACTTTATTTGGATTTTACTTTTTTTCCCTAACAGCCTTTCTCCATACAAAGAATTTTTTAAATTGATATAATGTCCTCACTGAACATAAAAGAAATACATTTTTATGTTTTCCAAATAGTAATGCCTGGATATGGCTATGTAGTAAGACATAATGAAGTATTCATTATGAATAAAATCCAGTAGCAGAAACTACAGAGTGATAAATGTGGTTTGTGTTGTCAACGCAAGTCCTAGAATGGTATTGCCAAATGTCTTGGTTCAGGTTACTATAGTAGAATACCATAGACTAGGTGGCTTATAAGCAACAGAAATTTATTTCTTAGTTCCAGAGGCTAAAAGACCAAGATCATGGTGCTGGCAGATTTGGTGTCTGGTGAGAATCTGCTTTCTGGTTCAGAGATGGTGCCTTCTCACTATGTCTTCACATGGTGGAGAGGGCAGGGGAGCTCCCTGGGATCTCTCTTGTAAGGACACTAAATCCCACTAATGGAGGCTCTACCTTCATGACCTAAGTAGCTCCCAAAGGCCTTATTTCCTACCATCACATTGGAGGTTACGTTTTAACATATGAATGGGGGATCAGAGAGACATTTCATATTGGTCACTAGCACCAGTGGTGACATGATTTTCCAATATGGTGAGCATCTCTTGGGAAACTTCTAAACAAAAAAGCAGTCTTACTTTGATTTACACAGTTGATCCCAGTAAGGAGTCCTGGAAATTAAAAGTGGGTAAAAAATAATTTACAGAAATATGTGCAATAGAGTTGGTGTCTGGGCTCACTTAATTATAGATTTTTCCGCTCACTTAATTATAGATTTTTCACTTGTGTGAATATCCAGTAGGATATATGAATGGCCTGCAGCATATGGGACCTTTTTTTTTTTTTTTTTTTTTAATTTTCCTGGTATGTACAATTCAGTCCTGGACATCTAGCATCCCCAGCCCTCAAAACTGCTCCTAATCATTATAATGACTAAAAATGTACCTACTTAATTCCAAAATTCCACTGTCACTATTGTTAAAAAAAAACTGTTTAGTTGTTTCAACATTTTATCTTTACATTCTGGTATTTCCGTGTTAAAAAAAAAAAACATAGGGAAATAAGATATGCATCTGTTCAGGTAAAAAAGTCCTTATATACTGATGTAGCCATTTCTATCCTGTGTTCAAGCCAAGGAAAGGAACTCTTTCAGAATAAACTAAATTTTCTTTCTCATAGTCTTAAAGTACTTTCACAGCTATAGGGATCCTGAAATATTTATTTTCAGTCAGTGTCCATTCTCTGGCTGACATTTCCTTTAATTAGGATAAGTCTAGTTTTCGTTTCTCTAAAATGTTGTAATGAATAATGTATATTTTAATTATATTGATATAATTATTGATATACATCTATGAATATATAATATATACATGAGTCAGTATATGTCATATACTGATGATAGTATATATGATGATGACAGTGTTCGTATATGGTGTCTCTTGAAACAGTGGACTATATTCAATTCTTGGAGTTTGCCTAACCTCCTCCATGAACACAAAATGTGTCATATAGTTAAATAGTATGTAGTACAATCCCTTGATCGGTCATCTCCTCACAAGATTATCTTTGAAAAAATCTCTATTTGTCTTTTAATTCTTTCAAGTGTCCTGTAATGTTTTAAGAACTTTTAAAGATAAAAATGTTGAATTACCATGTTGTACACCTGAAATTAATATTATATGTCCACTACACATCAATTAAAAAAAAAGAACTTTTAGGTAATTGTATACAGAACCAATAATCACTACTTTTTCTCAAAACTAATGGGCACAGGACCATTTTTTTGCAGCTCTATACTAATTTCAAAACCTTTTGTATTGACCTAAACTGGGTGGTAGTAAATAAGGAGCTTAATAGCTTCTGTGTTTAGTAATACATCTGACTTCCCTGAGAAATACATAGTGAATTAAATTTGCCATACATATTCACTAGATTGATTTTAAGATATAGCAGCTCACTGTTTAGGTTCCTCACCTTGGCAGTGTGCAAGTTTGATGACCAGAAGAGCTCGTTGGAGCTTGTCATAGTAATATTTAAATGTGTCTGCAGGAACATCCAGTTTTCAAACATGTAAGTGCACTAGTTCAATATGTCTACTGTCTCATCATTCAGGAGATAAAGTTTCACTCATATTTTCTTGTGTTTATACTACTGGGTATATAATTTTGAAGATACAATCACAAGGTGGTATCTTTAGAATCTGTTCCTGTTTCTTGGCTTTATTGTGGTTTGGGCTCTCAGTAATCACTGGCCTTTTGAACTTAGGTAGAAAAGAAAAGTAATACTTCTTAATAACTTCCATTGGGATGTCTGTGTTCGTTTGCACATTAAAAGCAATGAGTTTTGGACTGTTAGAGATCATTTTAAAGCAACACATAATCATAATAAAGCCTTATTAATTCAAAGTGAAAGGAATGGAAGAGCAGAAAAACTTCAAATTATGTAATTCCAAATAATTTGTTAATTTGGTCAAAAGTCTAATAGAGAGCTTCTCGTCTTGTAAGTAAACCCTGTACCAGTCAGGAAGGCATGCTAGTGTTAGGATAAGAACACTGCATTAAAAACCATCCATGTACTTGTGGGCCTGACTGTGTGACTTTTGGCAAGTTACTTCACCTCCTTGAGCCATCTCATTTTTCTTACTCATAGATGAAGACAACACTTCTCATACCTACTTGCCTGGGGTGCTGGTGAGATTTAATAATGTGTGAAAGTTATTTAGGAAAGCATAAAGTGCCATATATATTTGAAGTATTTTTCTAACTATAATTTATACATAATGCAACCCTTTGGGGATCAATATGTAACACACAAGTCACAATATAATAGGGGGGAAAAAGCGTCCATGAGGCAAAGTACTGTTGCTTACAGTTTAAGAGATTCACAAATGGTTATCCTCAGTGGATTTTGGGTGAAGATCTGTTGAAGGTGATTAGAAACCAAGTTTGGATTTTTCTGTTTTTTTAATGATTATTGTCTATTTGGAAATTTGAATCCAGAAGCCAGAACAGAATGAGCAGTTCATAGAGGATTACGAATGGCGGGATTAGTTGAAGAGAATATATTCAGTATTAATATGGAAAAATAGATACTTGGAGGAAACCGAGGACAGTCACAATGACATCAGTCAAGGCCATACCTGGTTAGGCAAACTGGGCAGGCTAAGAAGGATAATAACAGCCAAGGCTTGGTGAGCACTGTCCATGTTCCAGACACCATAATCACTGCCTTCCATTCATTAATTAATTTTATCCTCACAGTATTCCCTGAAGTGGATTTACCAACCTACTTCTCCTATTGTACTATTACCCCACCCCCCATTTTCAAGCAGAGAAAACTGATACTCAAGAGGGTTAAATGATTCACCCACGATCTGTCATGCTCTTTGCTGCTCTACTGACTATAACCATTTTTGTGCTCCTCTTCTGTGCCTTGGAGACAGCACTGTGTCATGTGGTCGGAATTTGGTCTCCCAAGTATGTATTCCTGTTGGATCGACTTTTACTTCCTTAGCTTCTTAAATGACATTCCCTCTAATCAATCATACGTAATCATGTGGGGAATGAATGAGTTTATCTAGTTACACATTTCCCTTTGTCTAAAGTGACCTTTTAGGTTTTAGTCCTGAAGTACAGTGAACACTTATCAACAACCTTGTAGCCTCTGCTCCGGACTCCCAGCCCTTACACTGTTAGTGTTTCCATCATCAGCGTTATAAGTGATTTTTTTCAGGATCTCAATTTTGTTAGTTTATGTGTGTTTTTATTTCTTTATATATATGCTTGTGTACACAGAACAAATGCTAAAGCCATAAACCAAATATGATGACCCATACATGGTTTATTTCTATGTGGGGACACACTTATTTTTTTTCATTTGCTTACTGTCTTTTCTACACGTGTTTTTTTTTTAATAATTAGAAAAAGTTATTTTAAATGGAGGTAAATGTTTAGTTGATTCCTTAGAAGCAAAGGTATTGATTGTTGTGTCTAACATGTGATAGGATGGGGTTCAAAAGAAAAATAAAAAGGAGATAATATTTTGAATGTTTCGAGTTTAGTTTGAGGACACGAAATACTAAATTAAAAGAAGAAGAATAGTAAGTAAAATGATATCAATTAAGTATTTATTAAGTATTGAGATACACTGGTGAATATGGCACACATACTCCCTAACCTTCTTAGTTAGCATTTGAGTTTGAACTGAACTTTTATTTGTTTTTGTCTAAAAAAAAAGAAAGAAATTTATAAACAGGAAGGAGTAGTCAGGAAGGTATAGCCATTTTGGGGATGAACCTGTGAGTTCAAGATGGCAGTATTTAAGACCTCTGTGGATTATGTGTCATTTCTCATGTCTTTTAAATCATGGTGGTGATACTGATCTGCTGAACTGTAGTACTGCTCTGAAGCTTAATAAGCAAGTTAACAAAGTGTTATTCAAGGTCTCTTTATTACTATTATTACTTCCAATGATGGCTAGGTGTATGTGAAGTTAAAAGTATGAACTTTAACCCTCTATTTGCAGCAAAGTCTAAGAGACGCTGGCACTTTTCTTTTTTTCATGCTTTGTTACATAAATTTCTATATCATCCGTACATTTCGGGGCAAGTCAGGTTGGAGAATGGAATGAATGCTAAGAAATCATTAGGGGATCACCTTACATAGCCAAAGGCTAGTCTCTTGAGGCCTTTTCCTTTTCTTTTATTTAAAAATTTTTTTTTCAGCGTTTATTTATTTTTGGGACAGAGAGAGACAGAGCATGAACAGGGGAGGGGCAGAGAGAGAGGGAGACACAGAATCGGAAACAGGCTCCAGGCTCTGAGCCATCAGCCCAGAGCCCAACGCGGGGCTCGAACTCACGGACCGTGAGATCGTGACCTGGCTGAAGACGGACAGTTCACTGACTGCGCCACCCAGGCGCCCCTGCCTTTTCCTTTTCTAAACACAGTACATTTACTGATTTCAGCGATTGCTTTTTCTTTGAGTTGGGATTTGGTATCATGAATATAACACTTTAGTTACAACCACTAAAATCAATCAGCCTCTTAATTAGAACAGTAACCCATAAGACTTTGGTCTTTAAATAGAGCAAAAACCCTTGTGACTTTTGAGCTTTAGTTGATGTAACTTGGTTCCAGCTCTTACTGTGTTGTATGAATTGAGAAGTTAATCTCTATAACATCGAGTCATCTGTTGTAAAAATCTATGGTGGTATATATTTTAGGCATCCTGTTGTCTGTTGAAAAGATAATAAAGGTAAATCTCATAGTTTTAGACAACTTGCTTCCTCTCAAGAACTTAGGACCAAACAGAAATCTAAGTTTACGTTGTTTTCTAGACTTTTATTCTCAAAATATTTCTTGCACCAATAATGCTCTAAAACTTTTTTGAAGTGTCACCTGCAAGATGATTTAATTGAATTATTTTGTGTGTATTTTACAATGCTCTGCTTTATCAGGGAAGCATATTAACATCAATAGTTATTATAGCCCATAAGCTACTATATTTGACACGTTTGAATTGGTCTTACTGAAAACTGTATATTGGGGTGCCTGGGTGGATCAGTCGGTTGAATGTCCAACTCTTGATTTCGGCCCAGGTTGTGATTCCAGGGTCATTGGATTGAGTCCTGCTTCAAGCTCCAGGCTCAGGATGTACCCTGCTTAAGATTCTCTCTCCCCACCCCCCTCCCTTGCTGGCACACACTCTCTCTTTCTCTCTCTCAAATAAAATTTTAAGGGTGCCTGGGTGGCTCAGTCCCTTAAGCATCCAGTCAGTTAAGCGGCTCAGATCATGATCTCAGAGTTCATGAGATTGAGCCCTTTGCTGGGCTGTGTGCTAACAGCATGAAGCCTGCTTCAGTTTCTCTGTCTCCCTCTCTCCCTGCCCCTTTCCCACTTGCCCTCTCTCTCTCAAAATGAATAAAATTAAAAACTTTAAAATAAAATTTTTAAAAATTTTAAAAAGGAAAAAAACTGTATAAAGGACTTTTTAGGGTTCTTTGGAACCTAAATACTTTAATACTAGGGAGTAGTGTTTGCTGGCTGGTCAGCAGTGAGTAATAATTCAGCAGTCATGCTGTTTTGCTTGTCAGACCCCCAGCAGGCTCCTACATCCTAAGACTTGCTCAGAATTTCTTTGTAGACTTATACAGTGGCTGACTGTGGATTCCTTTCTTTTTAGAATTTAGTTGTTTGCTGGAAATTGAGCTTTTGAATTTTGTAGGTTCTTTGTCCTCCTCATTTGAAAAATATTTAAATGATCTTGCTCAAAGGGCACACAGAGAAACAGCATGACTGACTTACGGGAAATTAGTAAGCAGTAGGGTTATTTTTAGCTTTTACTCCTTGCAAACATTTCCTTTTGTTCTTTAGAAGACATTGTTGATCTGTTCATTCATTTGCTGCACTCTCTCCCCCCACCCCCACCATGATTTGGGGCAGAATAAGTCCTCTCTTCTTTACTCTGCATGACATAACTGTGTTAATTCTTATTTTATTCAATTGCAACTCATGAGTTATTCATTTGTTCATGTTTTTCTAGGTTCTGAAATACCACCACCACCACCTCCAACCACACACACAATTTGTTGTTACTTGGAGTTGAGGTGTACCCTAATCTGCAGTGGCTGCCTGAAAAATATTCACACAAGCAAAATATACAAAATGTATATTTTTCTCAAAATATTTTATAGTGGTAGCTGATGGTGTATTTGCCTTTATTTGCTCTGTTAATACTTAGTTAAAAACTATAATCTTTAGAAAATCATGCAATTAGTATTACAGAATCAGTCCCTAGGTCAGGGTAGATGGTTATAAAGGCTGACCTTTACATCCAGCCTCATGTTTGACCCTTGAAACAGACAGCTTCCAGTATATAGAAGAAGTAGGATTTCTAAGGAAATAGAACTGAAACCCCACTTTTGCTCTGTTTTTAAAGTCGGTTTTGATAAAAGACTTTGCTACTTTAAATAACTTCCAAGAGGATTTAGTTATTTTGTAACCTCATAATTTAAACTTCCTTTTTTTTTTTTTTCATTTTTCTATAAGGTAGAGAGGAATTATAGCAATTGTGGTTCCAACTGTGGATTCAGGGGCCAGGAGGGTGCCTGGGTGGCTTAGTTAGTTGAGCATCTGACTCTTGGTTTCGGCTCATGTCCCACAGTTCATGGGTTTGGGTCCTGCATCAGGTTCCATGCCAACTAACAGTTGCAGAGCCTGCTTGGGATTCTCTCTCTCCCCTCTTTCTGCCTCTCCCCTGCTCTCTCTCTCTTTCAAAATAAATAAATAAAAACTTTTTTAAAAAAACCTGAATTCTGGAATCAGACTATCTGGTTGCAAATCCTAGTTCTGTTAATTTCAGTATGTTTCAATTTCCTTATCTCAAAATGAAGATTACGGTATATACTTCATACAATTATTTTGGAATTTGAATCAGATAATCCAGGTAAAGGGCCTAGCATAATGCCTAACGTGGTAAAGTCTCAATAGATATCCACTATTATCTGATTATTTTATCAGATTTTTTAAATCTAAATGTAGGATAGTTGTTATTTTAGATTATGTACCAGAAAGAGGCAAAATATTCAGTTTTCTGGAACCCTTGCCTCTTTTCTATAAGAATTTTTTATTACGATGTCCTCAAACACAGGTGGCCTAATTCCAGCATCTAGTGAGTTTCATTCCCTTTGGCCCTTCAGTATTTGCAGCTTTTCATATCTAGAATCAGTGCAATTATGATAGGAAGTCAAGCAAAACATTTTTTTGCATAAAGAGAGGAAGGCAGAATGTGAAATGGCATTGACATCTGTGCTTCTGCCCTGGGCCAAAAGCAGAATCGTTATTTGCTGCTGATTTGGCATCCCATCTGCTGCCTTCTCCAGTGCTTAAGCCCTTCTTCCTTTCTCTTCCCCTCAGAGCCCCAGGGATGATGAAGTCAGGGAGGGACTGGGATTGTAACACATCTGAAGAAGGAAACAGGACAGAGGTTCAGGGAAAAACAAGAGAAAGATAACCCCATTCTGCAGATGAGCCAGTTGGTTTAATGCAAAGTCTTCTCTGTCAATGTCAATTTTACACAAGTTCTGTGTACAGTGTGAAAGGCAGAAAATATCAGCTTGTTCTAGTGAATTCCCCTTTTTTTGATCAAGAGCTTTTCTGACATCAGATTCAACAACTTACTATACTTCAAAAAAAATTTTTTTTTAACTTTTAGACCACACCCTGAGAGTAAGCCCTTTATTTTTCCAAGGGATGCTTTAACTTCTGATATATGCTTTGTTTGTCCAGAAAGCTCTCCCTGCATTTAAGTTACCCTCTTGCCAACTGATCCACACTTATACCTCCCCCTGAAGTGGCTTCTTGTTTTAACCTCTTCTACCCTGAGAGGTACAACTAGGCTTTCTGCAACATAGTTATCTTAGAATCACGTATTTAAAGTTCAGAACACAAAATATAACATGCAAAGGGTATCTGCAGTGTTGTAATTTAACTCTTTGATTTTGATTAAAACTTGAATAGTTAAGGAGCGCCTGGGTGGCTCAGTTGGTTGAGCATCTGACTTTGGCTCAGGTCATGATCTCAAGGCCCTGCATCGGGCTCTATGCTGACAGCTTGGAGCCTGGAGCCTACTTCAGATTCTGTGTCTCCCTCTCTCTCTGCCCCTCCCCTGCTCACACTCTGTCTATCTCTCTCTCAAAAATAAATAAACATTTAAAAAAAACTTTTTTAACTTTAATAGTTAAATAGAGTGATGAGTGCTCCAGAAAGGCATGTTTTGAATAAACAAAATGAAGCACATGAAATAGATAAGTAGGGAGAAACTGTCTTGAATCTATTCATTTTTAATGGAAAAAAATTTTTTAATATTTTTATTTCCAAAGCTTAGGGCTTGTTTTAACTCAGTCTGATTTTTTTTTTCATTTATGATTTCCTGATGATTGTTCCAAGTTTGTTTATGATTTAAAAGAATGAAATATTACTTTAACATAGAGTACTTGGGGGTTATTTTTCAGGCTGCTTGGTACTGTGTTTTGTTTTTATTTAAATTTGAAGTTATCCTAACCCTTTATTCAAACAGGTAGTTGACTCTGATTCTGACTCAAGTTTTACAGAGTCTTAATTATGATTCATCACATAGGTAGTTTTCATTCAGTGCTTTAAAAAAAGACCTTTATGTTTATTTTCTAGACTGATTTTGCTCGATTTAGTGGAACAAATGTGGAAACTGACTTTGTAGAGGTGCCATCACAAATGCTTGAGAATTGGGTATGGGACATCGATTCCCTCCGAAGATTGTCAAAACATTATAAAGATGGAAGTCCTATTATGGATGATCTGCTTGAAAAACTTGTTGCTTCCAGACTGGTCAACACAGGTATGACTTATAATTTTAGAAAAGGAAAATACACTAGAATTGCTTTAATAGACAATGGCTGGCTTCTTGTTCTATAGAACTTATTTCCCTTGTAATCATGGTATTACCCTAAGAGTGCTAATATGGGGAGGGGAGACTGCTAAATATCCTGGGAATGTGTCCAAGAAAAACAAAATACATCTTCTTTTAAATCTTAAATGAGGTATCTTACTCCCATTTTGTAATATGTACTATAGGCGTCAGTTTTTTAAATCTTTGATCTTGTGATATTAGAACACGTAGTTCTCTCTTCTCCAAAACATGCCCAAACATTCTTATGCTATTAGGTCTTCTGACCTTACGCCAGATTGTTTTGAGCAAAGTTGATCAGTCTCTCCATACCAACACGTCGCTGGATGCTGCAAGTGAATATGCCAAATATTGCACAGAGATTTTAGGTGTCGCGGCAACTCCAGGTATGTAAGCACTATGACCTGAATTCATTTTCTTCAGCGAAGTACAGGGTATCCTCCTAACACTGCCAGGAAACATAGGGTTTGTCAGGCAGCTTACCTAATGTATATTTGTTTCTGATTTCTATAATCAGGCCATGGCTTTCTGATAAGCTTACTATGTCCGTATGACTTATCTTGTCCAAGTGTGTTTAAAGGAAAGGTGGCTCCAGCTTTGCAGCATTTTAGTGTAATCAAGAATGAGCAATTGGCCTCCACCCCAGAGCAGAGAAAGCCATTCGCATTTGGCAACAGCCACCTGGCTCCTCCCTCCGTACGTGTGCCCTGACTTCCTAGTGATTTCACTGAGAAATTGGCAAACGGGGAAGTTTTAGAGAGAAGTACAAACTTCTACCTTGTTTCTGATTTTGGTTCTGAGATCAGTTAAGGAATTCCAGCTAGCCTTTTCTAGCCCAGTATTTATGAGATTCATGTGGGTAGGTGGGCAGGTACACACGTGACTGTGTTTACATTTGTATTTATATACTTTAAGCCAACATGTAGTTGTTCATGTATACATAGTTGGCAAGGTGACTTTTTTCCACCAAGGAAGTTGTTATTTAAATGAACCTGTCACATTGATAGTGATAATAAAGGTCAGAAGAGTCCATTGGAGTCAATCCAGGCTCCTCACTTACTTTTGTGATCTGTTTATAGTAGACCATACAACAGTTTTGTCCCTGAGACCAATTTGACAAAATCCTTTTTATTTTTGTTAAGTTTATTTATTATTTATTTTGAGAGAGAGAGAGAGAGAGAGAGAGAGAGAGAGAGAAAGTGGAGGTGGGGAGGGGCAGAGACTGAGGGAAAGAGAATCCCAAGCAGTCTCCACGCTATCAGAATCCAAGACACGGGGCTCCATCTCACAAATGGTGAGATCATGACCTGAGCCTAAATCAAGAGTCGGACGCTTAAAATGACTGAGCCACCAGGCACCCTGAAAAAATCCTTTTTAAAAATAGCCCTAGAGGTAGATTGAGTTGGCAAAACCTTTTTAGTTTTTTAAATAAAGAGTTCTTTAGTAATTATGAACCTAAAGTAAGTGCCGTTCTGACACATTTTAGATGCAAAGCTGTGTGACAAAGAGTGGGCTTACTATTAGAGTATCTATAAGACACATATGTGTCTAAAGGATTAGAAAGGACTGAGTAGTCCTGAAATACTAAGCTATCTGATGGGTGTGGACAAAGCCTCTGAAACTATTGTTAGACATTCCAGAACTTAGGGCCGAAACCAGCTCTGAAGTTGAGTCATCATAGCAGAGAAGTTTGTAAACATCTTGGCCAAGGGCACATGTAAACCCAGGGAGTACTGCAGGTAAGATCCTGCTTGTTGCTGGAGACTCACTCTCCAGTCTCCGGACTCCCCAAAGGGAAACCTTAGCCAGCTGATAACCTGATAATTAACATTGACCATCACATTGATTGAAATGTATCTTTCTTTAAAGGCACAAATATGCCAGCTACTTTCGGACATTTGGCAGGGGGATATGATGGCCAATATTATGGATATCTTTGGAGTGAAGTATTTTCCATGGACATGTTTTACAGCTGTTTTAAAAAAGAAGGGATAATGAATCCAGAGGTATTGTATTTTCTTTTCTCCTTTTGTTAATTTTGTCGTTCCCAGTGTAAAATATTTATTACACCTAGATTTTAGCATAAGAGATTTGGTAACAGCTTTTAACTTGAAAATCTTGAATCTTCTCAAATCATCCATCATTAAGTTGCAGTGCACAAGTGATTAACTCTAATTCTCTAAGTTAAAAAAAAAAAAACCTACCACATTTTCTTGCTTATTAACATTCCAATATATTGCATAATTAAAATTCAAAGCTTTGTTTATGCATTTGAGCATTTATAGCTGCTAGTTTTGACATGTGCCATACAATGCTTTAGTTTTATAGGAGGTTGGGAAAGAAAGGTAAACTCTTTCTTGATGTTAATGGTCTAGGTATGTTTTCACATTCTCGACACAGTTTCTTTATACATTTTCTTTGGGAGGTACCCTTTCTATGTGACTGGCATACCCCACCTCCTACATAGTTTGTAACCGAAATGCCTTTAAGTAATTTAGGCTGCTTCATTAACCTGAGCCATTCCTTTCTGTGTACAGTGAATTGACTGCCAGGTGGTTACCAGCCAAACCTTCCTGAGTTATAGTCCCCTAGTCTCCACTCTTGTTGAAGACTCAGCTGTCAGATTATTTCCAGGCCTGATGCATTTTTCAGTGTGCTTCTCATTCTATTTGATTCAGAAATTAGAAGAGCAGGTTACCAAATTCAGGTTCTCTGTGCTTATTTCAGCCAACCAATTTCTTCCCCCCAACTTTATGTTTCTGGATTGCATAGTGCCTCACACACATATACTGAAATTCATTGCTATAATTTTTTTTTAATGTTTATTTGTTTCTGAGAGAGACAGAGTGAGAACACGAGCAGGGGAGGGGCAGAGAGAGAAGGAGACACAGAATCTGAAGCAGGCTCCAGGCTCTGAGCTGTCAGCACAGAACCCAATGCAGGGCTCAAACTCACGATCCCTGAGACCATGACCTAAGCCGAAGTCGGATGCCCAACTGCCCAACCAACTGAGCCATCCAGGCGCCCCACATAGCTGTAATTTAGCCCACCATCCCCTTCTTCCCACCCCCCCTGCAAAACAAAACAAAACAAAACAAAACAAAACACCTCCAGGGTACCTACATTATCTACACTAACCTTCCCAATCATTCCTTCTTCCATCCTACCCTACCCAGGCTATTAGTTCACTGTAAGTCTCCTTCCATTCCCTGGCCAACCTATTACAATGATCAGCCACTGACTGTTCTCATATATGTCTTGACTTCTGTATGACCCTTAGCCAAGTACCCAGCCCTGGATTCCTCTACCATCTCACTTAGAGATGGTGCCCTTGGGATTCAGAGCTTTCTGGGGAAGATTGTGTGACTCCATTAACATGTCCCACTACAAAATCGTGCTATCCAACCTGTAGTGGACACCCAGTGTTACTCTGCTGTCCTGTCCCACTTCCCTTATTGAGATCCCCCGAGTCTCAAATCCTCTCTCCTCTCCACTAAGAAAATTACGGTCATCAAGACTAAATATGTCATTTTTGTTCTCTTTCTATACTTCAGTATTCACCTTCTTTCCCTCTGTCTGAAAGATGTGTCTAACACCAAGCCTTAATGTGTCTTGGCAAAAACTGGGATTATTGCTACTGCCTCTGGTAACCCTGTTGCTATTACTCAGTTCTCCTTCCTTTCACAGCCTAATTTCTTGGTGTAAGGAGCCGTCCATGCAAACCTCTATTTTGCCTCCACCAACGGAACTAGAAAATTACTCTCTCTCGAGTGACCACTGATGACCCAGCTGCCAACTTCCAAAGGCCCTCACCTACCCTTTTGTTTTTACTTCCTGTTTCTTGCTTTCCTTTCCGTGTTCACAGTCCTTAGCTTAGCCATCACATGTCTTCCTTACTTCCCAGAATTCAATGTGTCAGCCAGATATATGTGTTCCCATAGGTCTTTGCACCTTCACAAATACGATCATTCTATTTCTTCCACCTAAAAGGTGTGACTTTCTTGTCTCTACCTCTTAAAAATTTTAACATTCTTTTAAGTTTATTTATTTGTTTTGAGAGAGGCAGCATGCACGAGCAGGGGTGGGGCAGAGAGAAGGAGATGGAGAATCCCAAGCAGGCTCCACACTGTGAGCACAGAGCCCCACATGGGGCTTGATCTCACAAACCGTGAGATCATGACCTGAGCTGATATCAAAAGTCAGATGCTTAACTGACTGAGCCACCCAGATACACCTTCAATCTTACCATTCTTAAAGGCCCTAGTCACATGGCTGGCTACTCGCTTATGAAATCTTCCTGATCATCTGAACCAAAAGTGGTATTTCCATTTTTTGAAGAAAAGAATGGACTTGAGGGAAGTGTGAGGGAAGGATTTCACCAAGCTTTTTCTTATGTCTGGAATGTTTAATATAACTATAACACAAAGTGAAAAAAGTCAGGCTATAAAATATTTTGTACCATAGAATGCAAATTTTTATTTTAAAATACATGTTTAGAAAAAGAGTACATCAAAATGTCCATTCTTAGCTTCGAGTGATAATTTCATGAGTGATTATTAAATATTTTTCTGTGATTTTTATGGAGCTTTTCCTTATTTTTTACACAGAGCATGCATTATTGCAGAAATCAGAAAACAATGATTATAGAGACTCCAGGTCTACTTATATAAAGGTGCAATTATGACCTGTTACTGACTCTTTCAAGTTGGTGACGCTTCCTAGCATAAGTGCCACAGTACCTTTTTCAATTAAGCTTCCTCACTCATCTCCTCTGTGTTTCCACTTACACAGCCACATCTCCAGTACCTTCCACTGTTACCTCTTCTTTTCCATCTGTCAAGGTAACAGCCCATGTACTGATCCCAGTCGGCCCCAAGGAACTTGCAAGTCCAGCAGACACAGTCCCTGCCATTATGCTTCTGTGTACTTCCTCTTACTCTCAAGCTTCACAGCTTGGCAGGCAGCCAGACTACTTTTATTTTAGATCAGGGGCCTGGGGTGAACTTGGAGAACACAAGATTCCCAACAACTTGGAGTTGTTGCCTTGTAATGTAAAACACAGTTTTCAGTTTCACTAAAATTCTGGGTTCAACATTGCTATATATTATTCATCTTACGCCATGAAGCTAACTTTAATCCCTTCCTTTTTCTTCCCTATCAAGTATTCTGGGATATTATAGCATTTCTTGCTCCCCTTTTGTCACAACAGTAGTGAATCGGGCTCCAGTGACCAAGGAGAATCCCTTTGCACCCCACTGTCACACTCTTCACGGCAGTGGCAGAGACTAGAACAGCTTTTTAAAACTTTTTTTTTTTCAACGTTTATTTATTTTTTGGGGGACAAAGAGAGACAGAGCATGAATGGAGGAGGGGCAGAGAGAGAGGGAGACACAGAATAGGAAGCAGGCTCCAGGCTCTGAGCCATCAGCCCAGAGCCCGACGCGGGGCTCGAACTCACGGACCGCGAGATCGTGACCTGGCTGAAGTCGGACGCTTAACCGACTGCGCCACCCAGGCGCCCCTAGAACAGCTTTTTAAATAGCCATTTTGTTCCCTCTACAGTATACTGTTTGTTTGGTTCACTTATTTTTTTTTTAAGTTTTACAAATGTTTGCTCTAAAGTAATACCTGATTTACAAAATTCAAATACCCACTTATTAAAATGTAATACTTTGAGACAGTTTTCCTGTTCTAAGAAAAATATTTGGTCATTACAGCTACGTTGTGATGAAGAGAAAGAATTTTTTTAAGTTTGTTTGTTTGTTTGTTTATTTATGTTTAGTAATCTCTGTACCCACATGGGGCTCAAACTCATAACCCTGAGATCAAGAGTCACATGCTTCTCCAACTGAGCCAGCCAGGTGTCCCGAAAGAATTTTTATAGAAATACTGAATTTGATTTGAAGTCAAGGGTATCAGAGCATTCACAATATATCACACAGACCCTGTTGTCTCAAGGCTCCCTGTCTCCCTCGTATGTTTTTTCCCTCATCACTAAAATTCTGCTGTATTTTCCAGAATTACAAAGTTTCCAGTAGATAGGGACCAGTTATTATTGCCCAGCACAGGGAGGTAAAAAGACTCTTTCCTAAAACCATTGTGAAAATTCTGTATTAGCAAGGATAAATAATAGGCTCTAGAAATGTTCAGTAATAAACCACAACAAAAGCAAGCAAATAAAAGGACACCTTGAAAGGAAGGGGGATTAGAGTGTCTTAGATTTCTTTTTTTTTTTTTTTTTTTAATTTTTTTTTCAACGTTTATTTATTTTTGGGACAGAGAGAGACAGAGCATGAACGGGGGAGGGGCAGAGAGAGAGGGAGACACAGAATCGGAAACAGGCTCCAGGCTCCGAGCCATCAGCCCAGAGCCCGACGCGGGGCTCGAACTCACGGACCGCGAGATCGTGACCTGGCTGAAGTCGGACGCTTAACCGACTGCGCCACCCAGGCGCCCCAGAGTGTCTTAGATTTCTTAATAAGCATCACAATTGAGTACATATTGGTGCACTTATATCAATGTAAAGTGGACACCTTTTTTTTTTAATTGTAGTTGACACATCATGTTACATTAGTTTCACCTAGTATGTATTTGAATCATTTTGAGAAGATAACTGGATGGCCCTTCAAGGAATCAGTGTCTGCTATTCTTCGTCCCCAAAATCTGTAGAGAGGCTGGAGACTGAAAGATCACGTACTGTTGACATTATTGTCCTGGTCATTGGTATCAACAAAAGAACATCTCCAGGCCTTCTCTCTATAACCTCTCGCCATCCTGCAAATCTCAGGGTCTGCTTTGAGAAACATTCCAGGTGTTAGCAAGCAGAACTATAGAAAGTGCACTACTCACTGGGACAACAATAATAGGAAGGGTCAAATATGAACCTAGTCTTTTTTTTTTTTTTTTAAGTAATCTACACCCATTGTGGGGCTTGAACTCACAACTGCAAGATCAAGAGTCAGATGCTCTACCAACTGAGCCAGCCAGGCACCCCAAACCTGTAGTCTTCTGAATACCAAAGGTAGCAATAGCATGTTTTTATGGTACAGTGGTTTTCATTCTATTTTGAGGGCCTCTATCCAAGTGTTAGAATTGGCCAATTACCTATAATAGCCACAGTTTGCTCCTTCTGGTTTTATTTGTGATTTTCTCTTTTCTTCATTATAAATAGTTAGACTATCTTCATTATTTAATTTGTTCATTAAACATATCCTAAAATCTTTGTTTCTAGTAGAATATAGAGAATTCTCATTATCAGACATATGTTTTCCTTCTCCAGCTGATTTCTTAAGTAACTATGGAAGGGAGCTGCTTGGGAATAATACTTTTCCAGCAAGCTCTAGGAGCTCTTTAAAGAAGATATCCAGCGTCACCAAATGTAGTTTCAAAATCCAGCAGCTAATCATAGGGTTGAAGAAAATGGCGGCATTTTAACTAGGGCCATTTCTTTTTATAAGGCAAGTTCATTGTGGGAAAATTTCCTAAGAGGTAATAGACTTGGTGGATTCAAAGACAATTATATTATTAAGCTAGAATTATCTCCCTCCTCTTTTGCTTTTAGAGAAATTGCTAATCTTTGTTTTTCCTTCAATGAAGAAAAAATAAAACTGAGTATCACTGCAGAATGGAATCAAGAAAATCAAGACAGTCAAATGCAACTATTATATTTTAATCTGTAATGCCATAAGGAAGTAGCTAGATCTTTACATGCAATAGCAGACACAGAAACATGACAAACTTTGGGTTAACATGAAAAAGAATTACTTCACAGAGAATTTGTACTCTAAAGCTAACTATTCCAGTGCTCTCCACTCAGAATTCTAAGCCCAATTCCTGCTACAATGTGTTGCTAAGGGAGAATATGAAATTCCTTCTGAAGGTCCTTACAAATGGATTAACTTCTGCTTCGGCTCTCTTGACCTACCACCACAAAGCTGATTTTTCTTACACTTCAGCCTTTCTTGACAGACTTAGATTTTGCCTGATTTAAGGGACAAAGGAAAGAAATGGGATTGATTTCCAACTTAACTTCTTGCATATTTACAAGACCAGACTTTCCAAGTCTTGAATCCCAACCAACTGGAAGCACTTTTTCTTCCTTTGTGTTCTTACAGCCTTTCTCTGTATTTCTCTTAGAACCCTCATAATCTGCTTTGTACATTGTCTTTTTTTTACCTCCTAGATGATAAAGTCCTTGTAATTGGAGCTGTTTTATTCATTTTTGTGTGTCGTCTACTTCAAAACTGTTACATTTAATTACGGTAGTTGTCCCCACCTATTTCCCCTTCCCCCAATACATATTAATAGCCAGACTACTCTTCTTTTTTTTTTTCTTTTTTCTTTTTTTCTGATCTCCCTCCCCATAAATATAGATCTATCCTTCTATCCTCACAAATTGAAACTTTTCTCACAGTTTCCAAAAGGCCTCTTCTAATCAAGCAGATTCCGACCCACTGTTCTCATTTCCATCTCCCTGACTACCAGCACCACTCTTTCACTCTCTCCCTTTTTCTTTGTTGTTGTCCAAGGTATTCTTTTTCCACCCACGATATCCCCACCCTCATAGGAAACAAAGAGTGTGCTGTTGGGAAGGAGTTTACAGATGGGCTGTGGAAGGTTTCAGCATCCACTTTTAAAGCTGGCTAGGGAGCCTGTTGGGTGCCTGATCATCATCACCTATCGTTGGATGGATGCTCTTTTCCCTGATGCCTGTTACTCAGTGTAGGAAGGAGACAACTGGCTCTCCTCCCCAGAGTCAGTCACAGTAGGAAGGAGGGAGGATTGGAAGACAGTGGGAGCTTGCATGTGCTGCCTCAGAAATGCCAGACCCAGCAGGAAACATATTCTCATTACTTACAGATGGTGGCATCCTTCGTTCAGGCCATTATGATTGCTCTTAAAATATTACCTCAAATAAAGAGTATGTATTCTTAGATGAGTGCCTTGTCTCACCTCCCTAATATTCCTACTGAACGAGATAGTCTATTTCTTATTAATAATGGAGATGAAGTCTCTTGTATTTTTTTTTAGTTTTATTAGGAAACAGAACTAATTTTAAGGAGACTCCAAACCAGGAATGCATCTGTGTCCCTGCTGTGTACATGAGACACTGAACGGAGGGCCAGTGTGAGAGGGACAGAAATGAGAGGAGGAATGGATGACCACAGAGGGTTACTGAGTGGCCCTGGGTGCCATGTGTTATACTAGGGACAGGGCAGTGTCCTGAAATCATCCCCAATTCCCCATAAACTAGGTGAGGGAGGCATGTTCCTATTTTACAGGAAAAAAAACCAAGGCCTGTGGTCACAGAGCTGAGGGTTAAGCCAAGATTCAAACTTGGGCCTGACTCCAAGACTCCTGACCTTGCTTTAGGAAACATCACTGTTAGAGAGGACTTGCACAGTTGCCAAAAGATACACTCTAATCTTCCAGGATTAAAAACCACACAGGTGGGGTGCCTGGGTGGTTCAGTTGGTTAAGCGTCCAACTCTTGATTTTGGCTCAGGTCATGATCCCACACTTCATGGGTTCAAGTCCTGCCAGCGGGCTCTATGCTGACAGTGGGGAGCCTGCTTAGGATTCTCTCTCTCCCGCTCTCTCCTCCTCCCCTGCTCATTCTCTCTCTCTCTCTGTCTCTCTCTCTCTCTCTCTCTCTGTCCCTCCCTGGCTCTCTAAACAAATAAGTAAAAAAAAAAAAAAAAAAAAAAACCAAAAAACTTTAAAAACCACACAGGAGACTGATGCTGATTTGCCTTCATAGACTAGTTAATAGAAGCTCTTACTATGTGCAGATCCTCCTGAAGGATTCTTCTAGCATAAAAAAATTTCACTGGTTGTCTTAGAACTTGTCTTTCTGCCTTCTTTACAGTTCAAGTTTCTTTATTATGTAAACAGACTAGAACAACTTATGGCAAAGACTCCTTTCACCTGTGGCATATGTCTCCCAGACAGTGTTCTCTCACCCAGAGAGCCGGTACCTTCCTAAAACACAAAAATTCACTTAACTTTTTTTTTTTTGTAAGAAAAGCAAGATCCTATTACCAAAATGACTCTTAAACTCTTCTCCAAACTTCATTGTGAAGGAAATGAAACTATTAAAAGACCATTGCTCTGTAATTCAGGAAATTGAATCAACTTGTTTGGAGCTGTAAGCGGGACAGGACTGGAGCTGTGTTGAGCTGCACACCTCCCCGGCTCCACGATGACCTTACTGGTCAGAGGAGCCCTGAGCTGCCTCTTCACAGTGCCATGCAACTCCTCAAGTACCTACATCTCTTTGCTGGTTAGAACTGCAGTTCTCTGTACAAAATGAGACTATTTTGTCAGGTAGCCACATTGTGGGAGATTCTTTTAAATGTCTGTTTATTTTTTTAGAGAGAGAGAGCACAGGCAGGGGAGGGTCAGAGGGAGGGAGGTATGGAAGGAGGAGAGAGAGAGAGAGAGAGAGAGAGAGAGAGAGAGAGAGAGAGAAATTGACAGAAAGAATGAGAATGAGAATGAATTCCAAGCAGGCCCCTTGCTGGGTATAGAGCTGCCGGATGCAGGATGATTGCACAGCCATGAGATCATGACCTGAGCCAAAATCAAGAGTCAGTCACTTAACCGACTGAGCCACCCAGGAGCCCCAGTTCTCCCTATTTTTGTGGTGGCTTCTTAGGGAAAGGGGTGAAGATCCAGGAGAGCACCGTCTTTCTTCCCCATCCTACCCTTTCCGCCTACTGATTTAACACTGGTCAAATGTAGGCATTTGGGGCAATGAAAGAAAGAAAAGGGAGGTTGACTGTGTTTGGGCTCCAGAGCTCTAAGCTGCTACTTCTTAGAATAATAATGTCTATGGCAGGATCAGCCATCACTCACATTTTAGGTTCCCAATTGCTAGCCTAACAGTAATGGATTGCTACAGACCAAGCAAAAAACTACACATCATTCCCCCCCCCCCCCCAAAGAACATTAAGTCTAGCTTAAGTCTTCATTACCAGAGTTTTCAGGAATTCGAGTATCAGTGATTACAGGCCTACCCTCTTTAGGAAAATTTATCTAAAACTTGTACATAAGGCAACAAGATTACTACATGCCTTTTCATTGTCTTACTAGAATATTGTCCAATAAGCCCTTCTAAAGATCACATTGTGTTCTAGGCCCTACCCCTGTCCACTGTGGTAGCTCCCTATGGCTGTCAAGCACCTGAAATGTGGCTAGCATAACTAAAAACTTGTGCTGGAAAAGTGAAAAACACACACGAGATTTTGATGACTTACCACAGAAAGTAAATCTCAGTAATTTTTATATTGACATATGCTGAAGTAACATAGATATATGGTTAAAATATCTTATTAAAATTAGTTTCACCATTTTGACTTTTTTTACCTTCTAAAATGTGATTACTAGAAAATTTTAAGTTATTTATGTTTCTTATATTATATTCCTGTTGGACTGTGTGCTGCCCTAGACTTTACAAGAAGGTAACTGACTATTTACTCCTAATCAGGGCCCAGACTAGGAAGTTTGATGTTAACCTGTCAGGATTAATAAACTGCAGATGATTTCTGTTAATAACAAAAAGATAAACCCCAAAATTTTTATTTTATGACGTTTTCGTTTATTAACAATTTGACTAGACTTATCTCTGATGGTTGTACCAAAGAGAATTATTGTTATAAGTCAAAAGTTACTTTTGTCTCTGAAAATTCTCTAGCTATTATTGTCAGAAAGACTATTAGTCATATTGATCAAATGATTTAATGGATATAAATTTAAAAGTGTTACTCTGTGAACTATTTATATGTATATTTGGAATTTTTCTTCACTGAATTGTCTTGCTTGGTATCCCTAAAAGGATGATGAAAAGGAAGTGAAAATAATGAATGACACTGATACTGAATTTCAGTCGTTTTCTTTCACTTTACTTGCTGCTACGTTTATGTAAATAAAGGCAGAGTAACTACATTGTGTTTTAAGGTTGCAGACCTCATCCCCAAGGAAAACTTTACAAAGGTCCTTATTCCTAGCTCTGAGCCCACAGAAATAACTTAACCTACACCTGGGACATGTGCTGTTGTCCTACCGCCATCCATAAGGATGAGGTATTTTTTATAAACCCCTTGTAAAAACATAGCAGAAGCCATTTTGGCAGTGGTGATGCCACTGGTTCTAGGTACACAAATCCCCTATTTGTGGTCTTCTTGAACACTTGGTTTGCTAACTCTTTTGAAATAGCATTTGAGATGGGCTACTAAATAAGAATCTGTTATACATTCCATTGGCTATTTTTTGTTTGTTTGCTCACCGTTGAAACTCTAAGGAGATAAGACAGTAATAAAGAGGAACATAGAAGACTGGAGGTTTAAGCTTCAGCTCTCATGGCTACCAAAATAAATAAGTACAGCTCTGTAGAGCTGTAGTTAAGGCAAAAGAGAACATCCAGACAAAGTAAAGTCAAAGTCCCTTTTTCTTCACCTTTCCTTCTTTTTCTTTTGCATCTAGAGGTTTGGGAAATTGCTTTAACAATGAATTATTAGGTGTGATGTTTTATTTTATTAGGTTGGAATGAAATACAGAAACCTAATCCTGAAACCTGGGGGATCTCTGGACGGCATGGACATGCTGCAGAATTTCTTGAAACGTGAGCCAAACCAAAAAGCGTTCCTAATGAGTAGAGGCCTGCATGCTCCATAAACTGGGGATCTTTGGTAGCAGTCCATGTCTGGAGGACAAGTCGACATCACCATGTGTTACTAGCCCGGAAACTGAATGGAGTTTTGCAAATGAAAGTTTAGATTTCTATTGACTGTCTTTTGTTTTTCACTTTGAAAAATTACACAGATGTAAATGGAATTATAAATACCATGACCTAAGAAAAGACCCATCAGAAAATAATTGTACTATAAAATTTCATAACAATGGATTTGATTTCTTTTTATACAAGTTTCATATGAATGTAATTTGATTTTTTACTATTGTAATCTAGATAACATAATGTAAGAGGGCTAAGAATTTTTAAATTGAATCATATACATTATATAATTTGATCCTTCTTTATATCTTGAAGTTTTGTACTTGGTATTTCTGGACTGATAAATGAATCATCACATTTCTCTGGTAAATATTTTCTTGGAGCCCTGTGTCACCTTTGACCCTCTGTCTCACAGTAACGCGTGACCTCTTTGTCCACATACCTAAGGGCCAGGGGAATATGCCTCAATAATGCGTTTATCTTTGGATTTCAGGCCTCATTATTTCTACTTTTCTGCCGCACTTATATTATGTTCCACCATTGGGATTTATCTTTTCTAAAGTCCTATCACAGAGTACCAAAAAAAGTAAGAGTTTTAACTGAACTGGCCTATGTATATTGCTTTTGTATGTTGCGTTAGAGGATTGTAGATCTTGCATCAGAGGTTCGTTTCCACCACAGCATACAAGGTTGTCAGTCCTTTGGCATATTTGCCAATTAGAACACTAAAACAAGTCCAAGGATATGTTTCTCTTCTCGTGTTTCTGATAAGTGGTACGGACTTTGCCTCCTTTATTACCATCTCACCCAAAGTGACAGATATACATATCACCAATGGCAGTTTAGGGAAGAGAGCTGAAGGTGGTGTGGAGCAGAAAGAGTTCAGAAACTCCAGAAGAGGAGTGGGTTCTGGACAGAAGTGTTTGAGGACAGCTGCTCCAAAGTGTTACATGTCCTCAACCACAGGGAGGAGGATTTCATAGCCTATCTTGTCTGGTGATTTTTATTTTAAGCAAAACTTTGTATCTCTCTTTAACTTTCATTTCTGTGAGTCTAAATTGTACTTCTAAAGCAGACCAGTAAACTCACAGGACTTATTTTTCCCTAGGAGTCTATTCAGTAAGAAAACCAAAATAGGATAATAAAAAATTTTTAATTAAAAAATCCAAACTTCACATATACTCTGATAGGTCTTCCAGTTGGTTCCCGCTGTGTATCTGAGGTATGACTTTGCTGGCGAGGGACAAAATTAGACAGATGGACTTTGCGCTAAATAAAAACATATATATTATGCTGCATAATAAAATTATAGACAGTGGGAAAGGTTAAGAGCTCTAACAACGCAGAAGAAAATTCCGGGATTATTATTGCCAAGCAAATACGTTAAAAATGCACATGAAATCCAACCCTCCCTTCTGAGATAATCGCCTGGCCCTTCTCTCCCACAAAGTAGTTTTTTTGGTGTTAGTAACCTGTAGTACTCTTCTCATATCTTTTTTTTTTTCTTCCAGACTGTTCTGTTTTCCAGTTTCAGACAGAAACTTTTTTCAGCATTTTCTATTGCCTTTCTGTGTGTCTCCTTAACAATAACTTTATCATTTTCAATCTCAACTTACTTCACATGGAAAAACTAATTCTTGGTGTGAAACAGGTTGCACACAATAAAGTTGCATTATTATCCATAAGAATGAACTCCCATTTCTTTCGTACTTTAATGTTTAAGCTGAAATGCCTAAGAAAACAAAAGTGCTATGATGTTCTTTTTATTTAGAGTCCATATATGATACTTAAAATCTACCAAAGCACGGCAACAAATTCAAATACTTACTCTTTACAATAATTAAAAACTAAGAACTAATTTTCTTCTTTTTTTTTTTAATTTTTTTAAATGTTTTTATTTATTTTTGAGACAGAGAGAGACAGAGCATGAGCAGGGGAGGAGCAGAGAGAGAGGGAGACACAGACTCCGAAGCAGGCTCCAGGCTCTGAGCTGTCAGCACAGAGTCCGACGCGGGGCTCAAACTCAGGGACTGTGAGATCATGACCTGAGCCGAAGTCGGACGCCCAACAGACTGAGCCACCCAGGAGCCCCAGAACTAATTTTTAAAAGACTTTTTGAATGTGGCCATTTATCCACCTTTTCTTTTTTCTTCCCTTTTTTTTTTTTTTTTTTTTTCATATCAGAGTATAGAGTGTTGGTAAGGTTCTCAATGGTGGATAACTATAAAAATTGTAATTAGCCAAGCTACACTTCAGGTTTGTGAGCTGAGCAACATATAATAAGGTCTGTCTTGATTATTGACCCAAGATATTTAGGTCTGTTTCAGGTTACTACAGACAAGAGAAAGAAAAGCCATGATGTTTTGCCACCTAATACAGATTTTTTTTTTCCCTTTAGTGCAAATGCTACATGTTACCTAAATGAATAACTAAAAGTGATCTTGAAGAGTTACCACCTGAGCTATTTATGTGAAAATATTGCTTTTCTAAAATTAATATGATGAAAGGTGGATATCTGTAGCTCTATAGACTTGACAAACTGCATTGTGTATGAGGCCAAAATAGAGAAAATTATTTTTTTTAATTTTTAAATGATATGATTTTATGCTTGTACTTTCCTTAAGTAATAGGAAATGACTTATTTCCCATTTTGCCTTTAGCCTTTGTATATGAATTAATGTGTATAACAATCCTGTCTCTTTGGTGGATCAGCTGGTTTGTTTATGACCATTATTCATTTTTTCCTTTGCATTCATGCACAGGAAGAATTTTCCATGCTCTGAGGGAATTGAATTAAAACACTAATCCCCCAAATTAGGTTTAGAGGTGGTTAACTGAGCCCCTAAAAGTGTAAAAAGAGAAACCATATATCATCTAAATAGATGCAGTGACCAAGGCTTCCTTCTTCTCTCAATGCAACATTATTATAGTTACAGATCTCCCATATGAAATTGGATAGCCCTTCAAAATTGAATATGCCTTCTCTTACAAGAGTTTGGTGGGAATAAAAGGGGGGGAAAAAAAAGACATGCTTTCATTTTCTTTGAAAACCAGTCAATGTGCAACATTTACTTTTTCAATTGTCTTTTTCAGAAACTTGCACCGGAAACAGAGCCACCTAAGTGATTCATCTAGTCCCAACTGTATCAGGGCAAAAGGTAAAGGTTATAAAATCTGAATACTAGATCAGTGTAGCCTTTTCTAACACACACACAGTAATGCTATACATGGAGACTTTGAAAAAAATCTTGAAAAACTGGGCCAGTGAACAGAACCCCTCATACATCCCTCTCCAGTGAGTGATTCTTGAGCTTTTATTTGGTTGAATTTACCTTGTAGTCTTTCCTAATAAAATATAGATCCCGTGCATCTGGACCACTGTGTATGTACAAGAAAAGGTAAATGGTGAATATGACACAGGCTCTCTTGTTTCTGCTCACGTGACCTGGCATCCATTCTGGCTGCTTACTTCATAGAGCTTGGAGGCTCACCTAAAATTTTACTGTGATGACAGAATGTCCCTAGCATCTGTTGTTGGAGAAACTGTATGGCTTAGACTGGTTTTAAGGTACCGTATTCACTGAATCTGGCAAGAAACCTGGCATCTCTATTGAAATCTTTGTGGCTCAGATAGATAATTGTTAGCGAGGTGGATTCCTAGCTATTGAAACAACCTAAGAGATCTGAATAATGATTCACTCTAAACCAAAGAAAATTTCCAATCCTTTGGATGAAGACACAAGAAATTCCATAGAAGGTATTATCAAATTTACAGATAACAGAACTGCAGTCGTTGAAAATGTCATCATTAAGATTTAAAATTATTTCCATGCCGAGGCATATTTAAGACAAAATTAGACACATTCCATTGCCAAGGTAAACAGAGGGGAAACCTGACTTGATGGTACTCAGAAAAAAAAAGACATGACAGTTTGGGGCACCTAGGTGGCTCAGTTGAGCGTGCAACTTCAGCTCAGGTCATGATCTCACAGCTCGTGGGTTCGAGCCCTGCATTGGGTTCTGTGCTGACAGCTCAGAGCCTGGAACCTGTTTCGGATTCTATGTCTCCCTCTCTCTGCCCCTAACCCACTCACATTCTGTCTCTGTCTCTCTCAAAAATAAACATTAAAAAAATTTTTTTTTAATAAAAAAAAAAAGACATGACAGTTTTATTTGACCAAATTCCAATATAAGCCCACACAGTACAGCACACCTGGGAGGGGTACAGAAGGTAAGAATGAAAGCCTATAAGAGTGTGTTGATGGAAGGTTGTGTCCATATCAAAAGAATTCCTCTGGACCCAGATGTGCTAAGATCATTCACAGCTAGAATATCGTGTTCTGTTCTAGGTGTCACATTTTAAGCAGATTTTGACCAAGTGTTACAGTGTTTGAAAGAGTAGGGACAGGCAGGTGATGACTTCTCGAGAGGAATACATTGAAGAAAGGGAATTTCAACCTTCCTGAAGGTGAATTCAGCAATACAAATGAAAGCTGTATTCAAATACTTAAGGTATGGCAGAGAGGATAGGTTATTCTACATCTCCAGAAGCCAAAGCTTAGAAAAATGGTTGGAAAATACAAAGAGGTTTTAATTCAACATGAGAAAGTTGTTTCTAATAATTATTGTTGGCTGAAATATATTCTGCTGCTGTTAATGAAGATCAAAGCAAAGCTTGTGGCTACCAGGAGTGTTACAGCAGGCATTCCTCCTTTGAGTAGACTTTCATACCAGATCAGCTTTGAAGTCTCCCCAAAGTTTAAGATGCAACAAATGTATAATCTTCATCAGAAAAACATCACTCGGGTGAAAGAAACGTTTACACACTGGATCTTACAAATGGTATGTAGATGATTGCAGCTGCCCATATGGCAGATATCTGATTTAAGCATATATAGTTTATATTGCCTTATTCCTCTTCCGTAATTAGTCAGTGCTTATCCAGAGGTCATTATCAGACTCCTTATGGATAATCTGGTAACAGGATGAGAGGTCAGTTGTGTATGACCATAATAAAGCTAGGGATTCTTGCAGTTGCATTTTCTTCCTTTACAGAATTTATAGTTGTTCTCTGCCCGTTCCACCCATCACTATCTTCATCAAACATACACAGACGCCAAAATCAAACTCAAGTACCCAGTTTATTATACATGTGCTCCACCATATTGTGATTTCTGAGTCATTGTTTATAGCCCCATAGCCCCTGTCCTCTACAGTCCCTTGACTCATGGTGAATAGTCCCTAAGTGTATGTTAAATAAACATATCTTCTTTGAAATTACCTTCTGCTATAAGGATGGATTTATCTATGTAGATGATATGAATCTACATAGATAAAATTGTTTTACACTTTCTACATGAAGAGGTCCTTATCCTTAGGGACTGAAAGAGTTTCTCTATGAATTAGATGAAAGAAACATGCATTTTGTAAAAGAAAAATTGGAGAATTGGAAATATTTCTGAAGATTCGTCCACTTTTCTCTGTGATTATGTACTCTAAACCTAGGAATTTCTTAATCTACAATCTCTGGTTCCCTAGAAAATCTATGAAAAGAAGAGTGAAAGTAGATGTCCATGGTTGTCCAGAAAATTAAAAAATTGTTGTTTTTTAATGCATTTTGAAGACTGGAAAGTGCCCATTATGTATCAGGCACTGTGTTAGGCACTGCGGATACAAAAAATGACAAAAACTCCTGAGCTCATATTGCTTAAATATAGTGAGGAAAGGAAATAAGTGGAGATAAATTATAGAAGAAAGGTATGTTTAAAAAGCCTTCTTGTTGTTTTTCCTGACAATGGTTGACTCCATTGTACAATTTGACTTGTGTCACCAAATTTTATGATTACCATGCCACCTGCCACCACAGACATTTCTAACAAAATGGTTGATTTTCTCTTTTTTCAGCCTGTCAGCAGTGGGACTAAATGGTGCCCTTCCATCTGTCTTATATCCAGGAGTTTCTCAGGCCCTGTGATTAAAGGACTTAACAAGAAAGAGGTGAAAATATTCCCTTTAACCCTATCTATGCATTGTGATCAAATGCTTATAAACCCCTAGCCCTTAGAGGACTCACACGGGACTCCTCTTAACCTGATAAGTATGATACACCCAAGAGGCATTGGTACATCCTATAAATCTGAAAATAGGCTGTTAAGATGACCCATCAAGCTATTTAGAGATGGTCCAGAATTCATCAAGATTCCTTACTTCCTTCTCCCATCAGTGTTAGTTTTCCATTGCTACTAATAAGAGCTGAGGAAAAAGCACCCAACTCTTGATTCCTTTACTGCCCATTATTTACAACTTCCCTTACTAAGGATAGTAATTAATTAAGCAGCTCAATGAAAGACAAAAAAACTTCAAAGTTCCAAGTTTCATGAGGACTGGAACTGGACTTTAAGCTTCTATCCCATTTCCCTGTGTAAATGGACTATAATTTATTTAATCAATTTGTTGTCAGTGAGCTTTTAGGTCATTTTCACTCTTTGGACATTACAAACAATGCTGCCAAGATTATCTTTCCAAATATATAGTTTTCCACATCTGTCAGTTTATCTAGTAAACAGATTCTTAGAAGTGTAGTTCCTGGTTCAACGGGAAGAGGCATTTTAAGTATTGCCAGGTATTATCAAATTAGAGCCATGTGTCTTAATACTGTTTAGTACAGTTGTTTAACATTGAGGCAGTCACTAAAAATGAATAAGGAAGAGTGATGATTGGTAAAAAAACAAAAAAAAATTCTGGTTCATACTGCTTTCCCCCACTGGGTGATGAGACTAAAAGTTGGCTTCTTTCAGAAAGTGGTAGGAGTAATTCCAGACAGGAATTTTCTTTCTCTATTAATGATTGGATAGGTCCTATAAGGAATGTAAGACTTTATTCCAGAACAAAGCAGTCATTAGTCCTTTGTGTTCAGGGCTAAGTGGGGAAAACCAAAAGATCCATTTTGTCATCCCTGTCCCAAATCAGATGCCTTTCTACAGTCTTAAACATTTGTGTGACTGACAAGTGGGACTTGTGTTGTCATCCACAATGCAATCACTGTTCTGAACACGCACATGGCCCACTCTGCCTCAGCTTCAATTATAAAATCTTCAGCCAGAGGCTATTATCCTCTGTTTTGTTCAGTCAGCAGCACAGTTAGCCAGTGAATTTCCAACTGGGATCAGGTGGCAAGAGAGAAATTTCTCAGACTTCATCTATCAATCCCTTTTATACCCCAGTAGGTTTCTTTGTTTGGGGGGCCCCTGATGAGGGAAATTTTTCTGAAGCCCCAACTTTGCATTTCCTTTTTAAATTCCACCGTAGTTAAGGATAGGGAAATAGGAGTAGTTGAATGGTGACTTCTGTAAATTAAGACAGAACCTCCAAATTCACAGAGCTCATTCCTTCTGTGTAATGAGTTTCATGTCACTCATTCTTTGGTAGATAAGCTACATCCTGTGGTCTAACCAGGCCTATGAAGCATTGCTTTCTCTCCTGCCTTCCCTGTCTTTCATCTGTCTTTCTCCCAAAAGACTAATTAGATGAATGGAAGATTCTAAGCAAATATCTCCAAATCCCATTAGGAGCACAACAGAGGTCTGAGGCAGAAAACAGCTAGTGAGGCCGTGCAGGCTTGGAGGGCTTTTCTCACAATATCCCACTTTAAGAACAGTCAATATTGTCATGGCTACATGCTAAAGAAGAGATTTGGAAGGACTAGAAGAGGGGCAAATTATATTCAACCACCCTTAGAAGTAAATGCCTTTTAAAAATGTCTGCAGAATGCCTAAGAGCTCTCGAAGATTTGGCTTCTTTCCTAACTTATCATCCAAATTTCAAGTAAGATTAAATACTTGTTCCAGAAAGCCAGACTGCTACCTGGTTGACCTCTATCTACTGAAGTTCAAGCGTAAGGTGGAACATCCACTAAGCACTATTTAATGTTTTGAATCCTAATTTAACTTTCTGCTAGTTAAAGCCAACTTCTTTTATAAAGGTAGTGTAGAGTTGTGTTAACATCTACAGAGACCCGATTAGTTCCTCCGTTTACCTAATAAAATTCTCAGGACCGTATCCAAATTTAGCTGGGCATGTTAGTACAGCAACACACTGTTGTCTGTGGTGCCAGTAGACAAAATGTCAGTATGCCTGTTGCATTCCTCTGGGATAATAGAAATGAAGTCATCACATCAGAAAATGGATCATGTGCTCAGGATACACTTCTCTCCCCATGAACACACTGGTGCTCTCAGGTTAAGGTCACTGATCCAGTAGCTGGAAGGGTTCTCATAGCCAGGAGAGGGTGAGGCAGAAGTGCCACTTAGGAACACAGAGGTTTCTGGTACTGGAGACAATAATGACAGAGGTTGGTAGGAGGCTGGTTGAAGGTGCCTGTCAGAAGGTAACTGCTGGAACGTCAGTGTCAGAATGCAGGGACAAGAACCTGACAGCAGGAAGTGCTGGCTGTGAACAATTTCAGGACTCAAAAGAGAGGGGGACACTAATATTTCAGAGAGGAAAGTGGCTTCAAGATATACTTGATTAACAAATTATTATTTTAATTCAAGATAAGTAGGGGAAGCTTTGCTTTTCAAAAGTAATATAAGAAAATATCTAATTACTTCCAACAAATTTCAGGTCTTACCAGCCTTTAATAATAAAAAGGTATGGGGGCGCCTGGGTGGCTCAGTAATTTAGGTGTTTGACTTCGGCTCATGTCATGATCTCAGGTCTGTGAGTTTGAGCCCTGTGTTGGGCTCTGTGCTGACAGCTCAGAGTCTGGAGCCTGCTTCGGATTCTGTGTCTCCCTCTCTCTCTCTGCCCCTCCTCCCCTCTAAAAAATAAATAAACATTTTTTAAAAATTTAAAATAAAAAGCTATGAAGTTAGAAGAAAATTCCTAGGGGTGCCTGGCTAGCTCAGTTGGTGGTAGGGGTGCCTGGCTAGCTCAGTTGCCTGTTTGATCTCTTGATCTCAGCGTTGTGAGTTTGAACCCTATGCTGGGTACAGATATTACTTAAAAATAAATTACAAAAAAAAAAAAAAAAACTCCTAAAACCTTCCATATTACCTCTTATTTATGGCAATTTTTGTAGTCTTGTTTTAATGGAACATTACCTGAGTTCACCTTTACTGTGCATGCCAGAAGAATCTAGATGTCATCTTGAGACTCTAGAGGAAGCAATAAAAGGAGCTGTTTGGCAAACTTGACAACCATCTCTAACATTTCTAAACAGCCTAATCAATAAGGATAAATGTGTGGGTTAACTCTCTAGGAACCTATAGCCAATGTAACCAACTGTCCCCCCATCAGAAGCATGTTTCTCAAGTCTTGGAAATTATCCTTTTTATCTTGATTTTTATCTTGAATCCTTCTCTGTGCCCACACAGCTCACCCTGCCCCTCCACCCTTTCATACAACATTCTCACTTACACCAGATTCTTTGGATAAAGAAAATACAGTTTCAGGGCAGGTATTTCTTTGATGCTGAGACACTTAAAAGGTAAGCATGGAAACTGAGAGAAGTAAATGCTTATTCCTTTCCCATCTGAGTTTTGCAAACTGCAAGAGAAGACAGCACAATCTCAATCAGTGTGTGTTTCATTTCCTCTTGTCTCTCTCTCACGCTGCTCAGGATTAAGTGTTCCCCCTACCCTCAACCAAAATAGAAATATGATCTCATGTTTGTTTATTGGGTTGGCTTTGCATTTCCTAGGACAATAGGGTGTAAATTTTGACTTACTGACGTTACTTCTTCCCCCAAACCCAGGGAAAGTCTTCAGGGAGCTTGCTGTAAGCATATCCAAGTGCAGCTGAATCTCTTAGGTAGACACTGTGTAAAAATAGAGCAATGCTTTCGGATGCTAAAGTGGCATCATTCAGTAGCACCATCTCTATAAGCCAGGTGCACGTCCAAAGATTCTGCTAAACAGAGTTGCCAAATACTAATTAAACTAAGTGGTTATCAGTGCTATTCTTAAATCTTGTGATTTGAGGATTTCTCCAGTGAGAAGAAAGAGGGATATATTTATTCCATTCTCCATAGAAAATACACAAATTCTGATCACATTGTATAGTCAAGTGAGCCAGAAATTATCAAGAAAAATTATTTGATCTCAACAGTTTGGAGAGAAAATGTCAAGTGTCTGGATGTGTGTGTTTATTTCTTTCATTGTCATTTCATGGTGTCCAATAAATAATAAAATATATTTCCAAAGGGAAAAACAGGCTAACTGAAATAAGACATATCAAAATGAAAAGACTCAATAGGTGCTACAATTTTCCATGATGGAGGAATGAAAACAAATTTTCAGTGAAGAAAATAGGATAAATTTAAGAAACTAGAGAGTTTCAAATGCATAGGAAACAAGGGAAAAAAGAAGTTACTATACTTCTGAAGCCAACATTGTAATTCCACGTCACAGCCATCGGATTGGGGGCCATATGACAGGATGTATTAAGGCTGAAGATGAACATGTCCAAAAATTCCAAGATACGTACCAGACAAGCTCTTCTGAATAGCATGAGATATCTACTAGAATGCTCACAAGAGCTTTGTTTGGAATCATGAAACAGTTAAAACCATGAAAATATCCACCAACAGAAGAGTAGATGATACATTGGGGCAGATTTGAATAACAGGCTATATTTCAGTTAGAATGAGTGAACTAAAGCTACATCTATCATTATAGGTATCACTTAAAAAAAATATCAAATGCAAAATCCCACTGCAGAAAGATACGTTGAGGTTAGTATTTTTATAAAGTTTGTGTGTGTGTGTGTGTGTGTAATTTTAAAACAATACTATTTATCTTGGATCTATACGCAGTAGTAAAAGTACAAAAATATCCACATGAAAATGGACACCAAATCCAGAATAGGATTTCCTCTGGTGAGGGAAAAAGAATGGGATCTGGGAGAGATACTTTCAACTATAAGTGCAATCGTTTTTTCTTCAAAAATCCAGTACAAATCTTTTTAAAGCTTTCTTTTTTATTCCTTGAAATACTTTTAGTTAAAAAAACAAGTATAATGCTTCTGAGGGGTTTATCAAAAGGTGACTTTCAAAACCAAGTTTTTACCAGTCCATCCAACTTCAATCTTGCAAAATCCAGGTGTAGATAATTCCCCCATTCAAATATTTTAAAGATGCCCCTTGGGTGTCTCCACCAAAGCCAAAAATGAGCGTTCTAATCCAATGAAGATCAAGTTGAGGTTGTTATATGAAAAATACGAAAGTTAGAGGGCCTGAGTCTTGCTCTCATGACCTCATTGGTACTCCTGGCCCCAGTACTTAACCTAAGAGAGGTGGCTTTGATTCCTGACTGCTCCTTCCCCGACTGTAGTACTCAACCAGTGCTCATTACCATTGCCACTTTTCTTCCTTCCCAACAGAGCCCACATTTTCATCAAGTATCTTGATTCATCTAAGGGTAAGTCCATGGCCTTTGCCAATAATTGACTCAGGGGTGGGCATATGAATTCCTTTGGGCCCATGATAAGTGAGGGAAAATTTGCTAAGGACTTCTGAGGATGGTTTCCTAGTTTTCAAGACAAAGTTACAGAAAAAAACATTGTTCTCCTCTGGCATCATCATGTGTAGCATTGGGACATAGAACTGCACAAGGCTCAAGATGAAGCCAGCCCTTATGGGACAGAATCAAGAGAATTATAAAGAAATAGTGCAGCTAGATTGTGTCAAGTGTGAAGTCCATCTGGGCATCCAAGAAAGTGACCCAGTATAGCTCTGTGTTGTTTAAACCATTTGGAATTGGGTTTTTGTTCCTTGTGACCAAAGGCATTCTAAGTGAAGCCTACATATATGATTCAGCTTCCTCAGCTGTAAGTGATGGTATTAACATCTGGCCTGCCCTACCACTCCAATGAGTGGTTTTGGAGCTCAAGATGAGCCAATGTATGTGAATGTGCTTTGCAAACTATAAATTACTATTCAAGGGCAAACTGGTACTATTATTAATAATTTTACTATGAAGTTTGAGATACATATTTTAGTTCACTATGTAAATTATGTATGTCTTAGAATGTAGTTATTTGACTCATTTAAGTGATACTTCAGAAACATGAAAATTTATATGTCATTCTTTTGAATCACATAAAGCAGTTATATATTTATACTGTCGGTTGAGAATATCCTCAGCAATGAGTTTTTACTTGAGTACAAGTTTGAGGCATTTTAAATAGCCATTTATGGGGCACCTGGGTGGCTCAGTTGGGTAAGCGTCCGACTTCAGCTCAGGTCATGATCTCATGGTTTGTGGGTTTGAGCCCCACATTGGCTCTGTGCTGACAGCTCAGAGCCTGAAGTTTGCTTTGATTCTCTCTCTGCCCCCGCCTCCCCCCACCCACTCATGCTCTCTCTCTGTCTCAAAAATAAACATTAAAATAATAATAATAAATAAATAGCCATTTATGTTAAAGGAGTTAAAGGACCTTTGTCTGTAAAATACGGGCTCATTACTTAAAAATTGTGTCATCTTTGTCATAACCTGTCTGTATCTCAACATTTACAGTATCTATAAGGGTTAAGGTAGAAAATACATGTAAAATACTTAGAGCAGGGCCTAACAGGGGACACAGTAGCAAGCAGAATAATAACAGCCAATACTTACTAACACTTACTATGTTCTAGACATGTTCCAAGCACTTCACATTTACCAACTCATATACCAGAACTGTCCTGTAGAGTTGTTGTGGCTTTCATTTTTAGAATAGCTTTATTGTTTTAGGGAAAATGTTACATGCTATTACTTTAAAAATTAAAACAATACAGAAAAGAATATAAATGAAATGAAAGTCATCTTGTTACCTGGATGGTAAATAAGCTGGATAAGCAACCAGACACTTCTCTGTTTAATGTGTCATGTACATATGCATACACATACATGCACACAAGCATATATGATGTGTGTATGTGCATATATCCATACCTAAGTTATACACACATATGTACACAGCACACATCTATTTTTAGTAGGACAAAAAGAAATGGCTCTATTTTTTTCACTATATAGTTGATTCCACATCCTAGGGGATAAAGATGTAAGACTTCATACTGTTTAGAATATTGCTTGTCTAGTCAGGCAACAGACACCTAAATACATCTTTACATAAATACGGTCATGCTTTCTTTTGTTTACTGGTCTTAATTTTTTTCATTTAAAGTAGCCCTTCAGACACAGTACATCACCATTATTGTTTTCATCATAACTACTTATTCCTTCCTAACATTTCTTTATATATATTTTTTAATGTTTATTTTTGAGAGGGAGAGAGAAAGAGACCAGGGGAGGGGTGGAAGGGGGCAGACAGAGTTTCTGAAGCAGGCTCTGTGCTGACAGCAGACAGCTGGGTGCGGGGCTCAAACTCACGAACCACAAGATCAGGACCTGAGCCGAAGTTGGACTGTCAACCGACTAAGTCTTTCAGGCACCCCTAAATCTTTTGTTTTTTCTTTTTTTTTTAATTTTTAGAGGCTCCTGAGTGATTCATTTCATTGAGCATCTGACTGTTGATTTCAGCTTAGGTCATGATCTTGTGGTTCATGCTATGGAGTCCCATGTCAGGCTCTGCCCTGATAGCATGAAGACTGTTTGGGATTTTCTCTCCCCTCTCTCTCTGCCCCTCCTCTGCTTATCCTCTCCCTCCCTCTCTCAAATAAATAAACTTTGAAAAAAAATTTAATTTTAATTGTGGTAAAAAACACATAACATAAAATTTACCATCTTGACCAGTTTCAAGGGTACAGCTCAGTAAAGTATATTCACATTGTGCAAACAATTTCCAGACCTTTTTCATTTTGTGAAAGTGAAACTCTGTGCACATTGAGCACAACTTTCTATTTTCCCCTCCCCCATCCCAGTATCATTCTACTTTCTGTTTCTATGAATTTGCAATCTTATCTTTTTTTAACTCAACATTTATTCCCAGGCACTCCGGATAGTCATGCTTCACAAGTATTTGTTGAGTAAATGAATGGATTTGTATTTGCACTCTACAGAAACAAAAAACACACAAAAAGAGGTCACAGCCTCATTTGCGCTAAGAAATCAATAACCTCCAAATAGCTGAAACTTATTGAACATCTACTATGTACCAGGCACATGACACTAATTCTGCCCTTGGCCTCTACAGTCAGTTCCCAACACAACAGCCAGAGTGATCCTTTAAATATGTCAAATCCTCTGCTCAAAACCCTGCAATGGCTCCCAATTACACTAAGATAAAAAGTCAAAGTTTTCACAGTGGACTATGGGCCCGATCCTACCTGGACCTCTTTACTTCTCTTACCTTTTGCTGCTTTCTGTCTCTGTCCCTTCCCCTCCAACCACACTGGATTCTTTGCAGTTTCTCAAACATTCCAGCGACACTCACCAGTGGGCCATTGCGCTTGTTGTTCTTTCTACCTAGACCATTCTTGTCCTGATATCCACATTGCTCATGCCCTTACTTCGATCAGCTCTTTACTCATAACTCAACTTCCTAGGGATGTGATCCCGGGCTACCTTCCTGAAAAGAGTAGCATGTGCCCCAATTACTTTCTGTATTTTCATCTGTGGAAATTACCACATGATCTACACATATTTCCCTAATGTATTTTTGTTTGCTTTCTTTTTCTGTCTCCATCATCATTGCTATTTTTGTCTGTTTTATTTACTACCATATCCCAGTGCCCTGAACTATGCCTGACACATAGTAAGTTCTCAATAAATATTAGTTTAAAATGAATGAGTTCATACATAGTGATAGAAAAGCAGGTCATTGGTTGCCTTGGACTAGTGAGGAGGGGCAAATGACTGAGCAGGGGTACAGGGAACTTCTATATCTTCATCATGTGTATGATTACACATGTGTATAAATTTATTAAAAGTCTTTGACATATACATTTAAATTATATCATATGCAAATGATACCTCAAGAAATGGATTTTTTTTAAATAGCACTTTTCTTCAAGTCAGCATTTGCAAAGTAGTAAAGCTATAATTCAAACCCAGGCGTGTCTGATTCCAAAGTCCTTCCTCTTTTTATGAGGTTATACCACCTCCCCTAACCTCTGCCCTACATAGTTTCCACGACTGACCCCACTGAGTCCTTCACCAGAAGACTCAGTCTCACCTGTTTTCAGATTTGCAAATCTTCAAGACAGGCAATATGTTTTTGGTTTTATCTCTCCCACATTTTTAGATCTTAGGAATGTTAATCAGATAGGTGAGTGGAATACATTTGTATCCCTCTGGAAGGATGGTATAATGCAAAAAACCCATAGCCTATTTTCTAGGATAAAGTTATTACCTCTGAAGGGCTCAGATTCCACATCTACAGATACTTGAGATACTCAATGATACCACACTGGTGTAATGGTCACTTTTATTTGTCAGCTTGACTGGGCTATATACAATATGTAGTTGTCCAATCAGACACTAATCTGGGTGTTGCTGTAAAGATATTTTGTAGATGTGATGAACATCTACAACTATTTGACTTTAAGGAAAGGAGATTATCTTCCATAATCTTGGAGAGACTGAACCAATCAGTGGAAAGCCTAAGAACAGAATTGAGGTTTTTCCCAAGGAAGAAGAAATGCTGTCTGTGAAGTCAAATGTCAACTCCTTCCTGAGAGTTTCCAGCCTGCCTTTCCTGATGGCCTCTTCTGCAGATTCTGGACTTGCTCACCTAGCCCCCACAATCACATAAGCCACTTCCTTGCAATAAATCTCTGTCTCTGTCTGTGTGTGTATGCATGTGTGTGTGTGTGTGTGTGTGTGTGTGTGTGTGTGTGTGTGTGTGTGTGATATATGAAAAGCATACAGGAGTCCTGAAAATGTGAGTTCTTCCAACTGAATGATAGTGCCTGTGGCTAATTAGCCCCCAGGTATTCATGTTCTTAACTGGAGTTAGGGTGTTTACAGGGATGAGCTCTGAATCAATATGGTTATGTTACCATCTCCTCCCTCTCCCTGCCTATGGTAAGGTCAGCTTTGTATTGATCTCTATACTCAAATTATTCCAGACTTAAGCCCTTCCCTATCCTTCTAACCCTTGCCCCTACTTCCCCTTTAGATTGAGTCATGAGTGGTAAGTACCTCCTGAATTTCCTGTAACTGTGCCCAGCCTGCTTTATTGAAAGTCCAATGGTCACTACTTCTGGAATTTGAATGATTGTGTCCTTTGGAAGCTGCATCAGTAGTTCTGTGTGTCCCAACTACCTAGGTTTCTGGAGTCAACCTTAGTAGCCAGGTCCATCTTGCTGTCCAACCTTGATAGGCAGATCTTAAGCCTTCTCCATCTCACCAACTTCATGTGGCCACCAGCAGAACCTCAAGCTTGTTAACTCTTGATACAAGCTGTAAAAGATGGTTAGAAAGACCGTTCCAATGAATTAGGAGTGGCTCAGTCACAAAGAATAGGGCCTTTTCCAAAAGCAAATTGGACCCAATTTTCCAAAGCTCAGATTAAAAACATACTCTGTGGGTATATGTGTGTGTGTATACATGCCTAACTTTGTGACTGTATTTTCAGAAATTATTTTTCAACTAGCTCTTTTGTTGTATCATTTATACTTCTTAACCACTCTGTCCACGCAGCTGATTCGGTATATGCCGAATTCTGCAAACTCTTAAATGTCCACGAGGATGGGAGAATGTTAAGCAAATATTGACTTTTTAAAAATTACTCATTTTAGTCATGAATTTCAACTTCCTTTACCGCAAAAACCTTACATCCAAGTTGTGAACAACTACCAAGAATGACTAATCTAAGATTGTTTTTCTCTTCTCACTTCTCCCCTCATAATACTTAAAGCAGTGATTGAAAACAAACAAAAGTGAGATATCTTAATTATCCCTAGACCTAATGGTGGAGATTTCTATATCTAATAGCTGTGCCCTTGGCCAGATCACTTAACGTCCTTGAAATTCATCAAAAACTAAAGCACCTAGACTGGCTGTTTTTTAATCTTTTTTTTTTAATGTTTATTATTTATGTTTGAAAGAAGGAGAAAGAGTGCAAGCGAGGGGCAGAGAGAGGGAGAGAGAGAGAGAGGGAAACAAGGAATCTGAAGCAGGCTCCAGGCTCTGAGCTGTCAGCACAGAGCCTGACACGGGGCTCGAACTCACTAGCCATGAGATCATGACCTGAGTGGACTGAGCTACCTAGGCACCCCTTTCCAAAGTCTTTTTCAGCTCAAAAGTCCCATGAGCCTGTATGCTTTGGCCTTGAGAATCGAAGTAGCATTTGATATGCCTATTTGCCTAAGGAAGGATGGGGTACAGGGCACACAGTCAGAAGACCTGTTTGCATAGGTTTTCCTGGGTTCCACAGACAGTGGGCAGTGAGTTGATCAGTAAAGATATGGCTGGTGCAGTGTGGGCCCCCTGCCTATAACAGTAGAAAGAACACCCTTCTTTTCTTTTTCTGGAGGAGAAGGTGAGGTTTACTAAGTAAGAATAAGGTTTTGGATAGTAAAACGGAGGAGGATGTCCAGCGTTTGTTTCTGTTTTATTTTTCTCTTGGTGGTGGAAGGGAAGTTGCCATAGAATGGGAAATGCTATAGGGTAGATTGCTCATCTGGATACTGTCACAGGTGCTTGTAAGGAGGACCAGGAAGATGCTGACCTGCCCATGTCTGACTGAGCAGGGGCTCCAGCTCTCCCTGCCCTCCCTGCACCAACCCTGGTGGGTAGTGATCTGGCACTCCACCCTCACCCAGTCCTAACCCAAGCACTGTCTGCCCACCGTAGTGGCACCATTGAGAGGCACAGCACAGGGGACTTGGGAACAGAGACCCCCCCCACCAGAGTTAAGTTCTTCCATCAGCAGGGTTGAAAGCTGCTCCCATCTCTGGAGAGATGGTCTCTGAAAAGGACAGAAACTTACCATCAGATTGAAGAGAGGGGTACATGCTCCTTCTGAGGCCAGGAGCTGAGGGTGTTGAAAAATGCCTAAGAAAAGTGGCACAGACTGGGGTCACAGCAGTAGTGGCTCCTACTAGCCCAGTCCCATCTTTAATGATGAAGATTAAACACTGGTAAGAGCCAGACTGTTTCTGAGAACCTGAAGAGCTGTAATCACTTATAAGCCAGACTATTTCAGGTGGGCTGAAAGAGCTGGGTAAAAAAAAATGTCTGGAATAAACATCTGCCTGTTACAACCCACAAGCTCTCTTTTTCTTTCAGGTATCTGGTATAAGCTGGAGAAATAAGGGTCACATATAAATAAACCTAATTGGATTTAAGGAAATGAAGAGGTTTAACTCAATCCCTCTTAATTTGGATTAATGTCACTTATACCTTCCAATGTAGGCCAAGCCTGGCTAAGGGAAATGAATTGAGATGAAGAAGGGTTATCTGCTTTCTAGAGTCTGTAGATACTTTTCTGACAAGTTAGTTCTTTCTCAGTCATGGTAGAAATAAATAGTGTTAGGTGGGAAAAGAAATGTTCTTATTGTGGTGAAATAATATGGAATATAAACTTTACCATTTTAACCATTTTTTAAGTGTACAGTTCAGTGACATTAAGTACATTCACAGTTCAGCCATCACCACTATACCCATTAAACAACAACTCCCATTTCTACCCTCCTCAGCCCCTGGCAACCAACACTTTACTTTCTATGACTTTAACCACTCTATATAGCTCGCATAAGGGGAAGCATATGGTATTTGCCCTTTTGTGTCTGGCTTATATTATTTAGTATAGTGTCTTCAGAGTTTGTCCACATTGTAGCATGCATCAGAATTTCCTTCCTTTACAAGGTTGAATTACATCCCATGGTGTGTGTGTGTGTGTGTTGTGTGTGTGTGTGTGCGCGTGCGCGCGTATGTATGTATCACATTTTGATTATCCCATCATTTTGTCTACAAACATTTGGGTTATTTCTACCTTTTGGCTATTGTGACTAATACTACTATGAACATTGGTGTGCAAATATCTGTTGAAGTCCTGGCTTTCAGTTCTTTTGGTATCTATCTGGAAACAGAATTGCTAAGTTATATGGAAATTCTATATTTAATTTTTTAAGAAACCACTGTATTGTTTTCCACAGCAACATTCCCACCAGCAAAGCAGAAGTGTTCCAGTTTTCCACGTGCTTGCCAACACACTTGCTATTTTCTGTTTTTATTTTCGTATTAGTTATTCTAATCGGTGTGAAGTGATATCTCATTGTGGGTTTGATTTGCATGTCCCCAATAATTAGTGATTTTGAGCATTTTTTATGTGCTTATTGTCCATTTATATATCATCTTTGGAGAAATGTCTACTCAAGTCCTTTGCCCATTTTTTAAAATATTTATTATTGAGGGGGCACCTGAGTGGCGCAGTCGGTTAAGCGTCCGACTTCAGCCAGGTCACGATCTCGCGGTCCGTGAGTTCGAGCCCCGCGTCAGGCTCTGGGCTGATGGCTCAGAGCCTGGAGCCTGTTTCCGATTCTGTGTCTCCCTCTCTCTCTGCCCCTCCCCCGTTCATGCTCTGTCTCTCTCTGTCCCAAAAATAAATTTAAAAAACGTTGAAAAAAATTAAAAAAAAATTATTATTGAGAAACAGAGAGACAGAGCATGAGCATTGGAGGGGCAGAGAGAGGAGGAAACAGAATCTGAAGCAGGCTCCAGGCTCTGAGCTGTTAGCACAGAGCCGGACGCAGGGCTTGAACTCACGAACACCAGATCATGACCTGAGCTGAAATGAAATCCGACGCTTAACTGACTGAGACACCCAGGTGCCCCATTTGCCCATTTTTTAATTGAGTGGTTTGTGTTTTTGTTGTTGAGTTGTAGGGGTTCTTTGTATATTCTGGGTATTAATCCCTAAGCAGATACGTGATTTGCAAATACTTTCTCCTGAAACAATTGCTTAAGTTGGCACGTTTTAACTTTTTTTCAAGCCAGAACACATGTATTTTAGGACTAAAGAAATGATACAGGCTCATGATATAATTTCAAAAAACATAAAAGGAATAAAAAATAAAATCATTTGAACTACACAACCCAGAGATCACAACATTGTTTTGCTGAATATCCTTCTAGGCTTTTTCCTATGCCTGTAAAAAATTTTTCATCCAGACTACACATAATATCCTATAACCTTTCCTTAGCAGTAAACACAAGTATATATGATTGTTCTTATGTACCATAAAGTACTTCACTGAACAGATATACCATAATGTATTCAATCAATCCACTAACAATAAAAGATGGAGGTAGTTTCTAACATCCTTATTGTAAACAGTGCTTCATGAAGGCCCTTTGTGTATATCTTTACATATTTGTTCAATTCATTCACTGGGATAAATTCCCAGAAGTTGAATTTCTGGGCCAAAAGATATGCATATTTAAAATTTTGATATCTTTTATATTGCCAAATTACTTTCCAGAAAGGCAGAACCAATTTATACTCTTACTGCGTATGAGAGTGCCCATTGTCCCACACCCTTGCCAAATTGGCATGCTTTCAACAATGGTAAAAATAGGTTCTTGTCTGCTTTCCTCCCATGAATCCTGCCAAAGTGCCTGATGTGAAACTAAATGAGAGGAATATAAAGTTGACAGATGGGAAGTATTTTGGTCACTATAATGTTTTATCTAAAGTGCACCATTTTCCCCTCAAAGCAAGTGTGATAGATAAGCCTTCTTCATTTTTTAGTACAAGTTCTAGGAAGTAATTTCCTAAATGGATTGATTCCTTAGAGAGAGAATGTCTCTGAGGACGTAGAAATTATTCAAACCAAATGTGCTTTCGGTTGATAGAGGATATACGTTTTTTTTGACATAACAGTATCTATCTTTTTTTAAAAGATGCAAAGTGTTTTAGTCTGTACTATTTATTCAGAGTGTCATATCACAACTTATTCTCAATGTACTTATTTATTTGTCCAAAGTTTCTGCAGAGAAATGTTTCCCCAGCTTTGTTTTATGTTTTATAAACTTTTTTAAAAGATTGTATTTTTTAAGAAATCTCTACACCTGGGACACCTGGGCAGTTCAGTCTGTTAAGAACGACTCTTGATTTGGGCTCAGGTCATGATCTCACAGTTTGTGAGATTGAGCCCCATGTCAGACTGTGCACTGACAGCATGGAGCCTGCTTGGGATTCTCTCTCTCCCCCTCTCTCTGTCCCTCCCCCACTCATGCTTTCTCATTCTCTCTGTCTCTTTCTAAAAAATAAATAAATAAACTTAAAAAAATCTCTACACCCAACATGGTGCTTAGACTTAACAACCTCCAGATCAAGAGTCACATGCTCTACCGACTGAACCAAGCTGGGGCTACTGTTTTATAAATTTAATTGAGGTATAATTTACATTTACTATAAGTAAGGGTTTTTTTCTTTAAAATCTGATTGCACGTAACTTGTAAAGGTAATCCTTTCACCATAAAATTAAAGAGAGGGATATACATTTAAACATACTCTCTTTGGAAAACACAGAAAGAAAAGAATGGAGTTTTATTTATTTAAAAAAAATTTTTTTAGGGGCGCCTGGGTGACTCAGTCAATTGAGCATCTGACTTTGGTTCAGGTCATGATCTCACAGTCTGTGAGTTCAAGCCCCGCATCGGGCTCTGTGCTGACAGCTCAGAGCTTGGAACCTGCCTCAGATTCTGTGTCTCCCACTCTCTCTGCCCCTCCCCTGCTCATGCTCTGTCTCCCTCTGTGTCAAAATAAATAAAAACCTTAAAAAAAATTTTTTTTAATTTTTTTAATGTTTACTTATTTTTTGAGAGAGAGAGAGAGAGAGAAAGAAACAGAGAGAGACAGAGCATGGGCAAGGGAGGGGCAGAGAGAGAGGGAGATGCAGAATCCAAAGCAGGATCCAGGCTCTGAGGTGTCAGCAGACAGCCCGATGCAGGACTTGAATTCACGCACTGTGAGATCATGACCTGAGCAGAAGTCAGATGCTCAACCGGCTGAGCCACCTAGGTGCCCCAAGAAAGGAGTTTTAAATTTAGCTATTTCAATCCCTGGATATATAATACTAAGCATATAATTTAACATAATATTCTTGTTTTCTTCTCTGATAACCTAGAAATATTAAATCTGCTCTACCTTCTCCATAGAGATGTTGGCAAGACAGAGATGTCCCAACCCTACAGTAAATTGAATTGCACATTTTTTTACATGTGGAGCCAAATATATCTAATTGATTTTTATATCTAAACTTTAAGTTTTTGTGCCCAAAGGGATGTCTTTCTTTTTCAAATGAAAGCATATAAGTCAGATGGATTCTTTATAATACAAAATTATACTCTTGTTTTTGCATTAATATCATTGAAAAGCATTTTGAAAGTGTTCAGCTTCACGGATAGTATTAATGACACATGACAAAAAGTCAGAAAAAAGGTAATTATAAAAAGTGAACTGTACATAATAATCCTTGTTATTTTTCCCCTTTCTGCCACTTAATAAATTAAGTGTATCAAATTATTATAAATGTAATACTTCCAAAGTTAGCAAAGTTATATTTTTAAAAAGGCATACCAATACTAAAATTGTTTTGAGAAAAAAGAATCCTTCCCAGTCTATATTCTAATGTGTTTTTCTTTTAACAGACTGGTTAGGAGTAAATGCTTATCCTCTGAAATCTGTCTATTCCCCAGGAGGGACAACTTGGAGGACTTGGGCCTCTCCTACTTACTCTCGCTTTGGGAAAAAGCATCTTTGGTAAGATGGAGAGAAAGAACTAATGCACCGTGCAGCCCTTCTTTCTTTCAGAGTTGCCTGTCCTTAAAGACTTACCTTGAAATAACCATATCATAGTAGGTCCTGTCCTGCAAGAAGGACTGAAGTTTGAAGGAATTTATTTTAATTCAGCCTAAGTATTAGGAAGCTCATTGACCACAGATCTACATCCCATTCTCCAGTCAGCTGTATTAGTCATGAGGCTGACTTTGGTAAAAATTATTTTTTCTTATGGGAAAAAGCACGGAACAAAATTTGCCATCTTGACCCTTTCTCAGTATACAATTCAGTACTGTTAATTATAATCCCATTGTTATTCAAGGAATCTCCAGAACTCTTTTTGTCTTTCAGACTGACACTCTCTATCCATTAATCAACAAGTTCGTTTCCCCCTTGTCCCAGCTCCTGACAATCACTGTTCTACTTCTTTTTCTATGAATTTTACTACTAGGTAACTTAGGTAACTGAGATTAAGTGGAATTGTACAGTATTTATCTTTTTGTGACTACGTTATTTCATTTAGCGTATCTCCAAGGTTCATTTGTGTGGTAGCATATGTCAGATTTTCTTCCTTTTTCAGGCCACACAGTATTCCAATGTACCACATTTTCTTATCCATTTATCCGTTGATGAGGCTGACATTTTGAACTCTTACCTACCTGATTCTGGCTTCTCTTTGTACTTCTCCATTGGTCCAAAACTAAGGATGGGAAGGGATAGTAATTAGTGTTCACTCCCTTAAGACCCAGCAGATTGGATAACAGAGTGTTTGTGGTACACATGTATTGTTTTGTCTGTCCAAAGTCAAGAAAAAACAAATCTAGAATGAGGTAAGGAGAGACTTTATTCAGAAGGATTACTGCAGTGAAGGGATGGGGGCTGTCACAGTAGGGGTGCTCTAATCATAGGCCATAAGACTTTTAAGCATCTCAGAGGTCAGGTAGGTCAAAGATAGGCTAAGTTCAGGAGCCAAATTCAGGAGGAGGGAGAGAACCTCGACTAAAGTCTACTCAAGGCAAGTTACCAGGCATTTTTCTACCTTGGTCAGTGAGATAAACAGTTCAGCTAATGATTTATGAGACAAAGAATGGAAATTACTTGTAGAGTCTGTGTCTGGTATTGTCATAGGTGGACAGGTGGTCATGAGTCTTATCTAAGTCACATGGAGAAGGGTGGTTCTTTGTAGGAAGCTGTTTCTTGGAACACAGAGGGTGAGTTGGTGTCTGTTTGGGGGCTTGTGTTCCAGGAGCACAGCACTCAGATAAATTTCAACGTGGTTGCCAGCATTCTTTGCCACTCCATGGGGTGAAGAATGCACCTTGTGGAGAATCTACTTCCCTTGGTTTGAATGAAGTTGATCCCACTTCCCTCTTTATATGAATGAGTATATGGCCCCAGCCCTGACCATGCCCTGCCACTTCAAATATCTTTCTTCTCTGATCACTATTAATGATCCAGGAAAGGGTACACGATCCAAAGAGGACCAACTGATCTACTGAGATCTGATCACCTGAGTGCTCAGAGAGAGAGAACCCTGACATTATCTAAGCCCCTGGAGGCAGCCATGCTCACCTTAGTTCTACTTCTAGACTTCCCAGTTTTATTAACTAACAAAACACCCTTTTGCATAATTATGTGGGTTTTCCCCCCCAAAATAACTGTGTTATAGTCCTCAAGGCCTTTGTTGGTTTGGATGGTTGAAGGGCCCTGGCTATCTCTGATTATGAAAGATTCCAAGGGTCTTGTTTTAATTCCAAGAGTAGGAATATTGACTACAGAATTTTGGCCATATTTCAAGCTTAAGTAATTCCATCTGCCCTCCCTGAAATTTTTTACTGCAAAAATATTCAATATTCTTTACTTCCCTCACTGGACTTCTAAGCATCATGGGGTCTCCTGATCATTTTTCACCTTATCAAAGGCAAGTCCTGAATTTGGGGTAAAATAATCAGTATCCTAACTTAAACTTTAATAAGAAATCATGGTTTATAAGGAGAAATGAGCTGAAATGCCCTACATGTTTGATTTTCAAGTTCTGTTTGATAAGTTATGTGAGCAATAGATTGACATAGGGAATGAAAGTAATCATTTCTTCAAATATGCAGGGAGAATGCACAAGACGACATCACAGAAGAAATACAATGTGGTGTTAATACAAATCATGAAGATTTTGTTTACATTTGGCATTTACCTAACTTCAACAGCCATTTTTATTTAATGATTACATGTTCTGATAAATAATAGTCATGAAATGGAACATGAAAAGGAATTAAAATGTTGTAATTATGAGGGGAAAAAAAAAAGTAGCAGCTAATCTTTGTAAGTTAATGTGCAGGGGGGAAAAGCTAATTCAACAACTATTTCTGGAGTGTCCATTATATGCCAGAGTCCAGGATACAGCAGTGAACAATACAGACAAAATCTCTGTTTTCATGGAACTTCTAGTGGGAAAATGTACCAGTAAAGTAAAAATGACAAACCTCCAAAAATAAATGCCATCTGGGTTCCTAGAGCAGGAGAGCCTCTGACCTGCTCTTGTTTTGTTATTCTTTGTCCATTAGAAATTGTCTTTTACTGAAATGTTACACTGACCATCTTGTGAGTAATTGTTGGCTTCTCTTTAAAGTTCTTCTGTATTTCCCAAATTTTCTACAATGAGGCTATATTACTGTTTAATTTTTTAAAAAAAGAGCTTATTAAGAGGAAAAAAACGTGACAGGCAAGAAGTTCAAAGTAGTAAATCTTGGGAGTGTGGAAGGCTCACTCAAACACCTCCTTTTAGCACCTTACTGCCACTCCGGAACTTAAAAAAAAAAAAAAAGAAAAGTCTTTTTAAAAAGCAGCTCATGTTGCTTTCACTTTGGGTGACTCCCCCTGCCCTTCTCTTGTTCTTGAGCTCCTCTGATACAGTCTAAAGCAGCTTATTTTTCAGTCTCATGTAACTTAAAATCCACTTGTAAACATTCCGGATGCCAGGAGACTTGTCTCTTCCTTGCCTCTTCCCCTTTCTCTGGACTATCTGGTTCTCCTGTCCTTTTACCTACAAAGTTCACCACTGCTCTGACTCCCTCTCTGTGTACCAGGTAAACCTTAGTTACTCATTATTGCCCTTGTCACTTCCATTTCTAGCTGCCACTTTTCCACAAACTGAGCTCTGTTCCCAGGTTACCATCATGTCCCCTGAGAAAATGTCAATCTAAGTTCCGTTTTATTCACTTACATTTCTAAAAGTTGTCTAATAAATTTGTGAAAGAGCCCTTTTTCCCCTGATGGGTTGAAGAATTACCTTACACTCTTTGGGGCTGTCAGGTTATGACAGAAAATTCTGATTTTGTTTCTGTTTTGTAATTGATTTAATCAGAATTTATTTATTTATTTTTTTTACAGTCAATAGTTACTTCAAACTTTTCTTTATTTAATTTAAAGAAATTCTTGGTATTTTCCCTATTACCTTTTTGTCCTTACTGACTCTTAGTATGGAGACTGTATTGACTTTTATCATTGTGCTTGGAGAAATCATTTTACATTCTGGGTAAAATTTATAAATGTTACCTGCTTTTCTCAAATTGGTAATATATACTTGTTATGCTTTTTAAAAACTTAAAAAAAAATTTACTTCCATACAGTAAAATACACTATTCTTTGTTTTTAAGTTTATTTATTTATTTTGAGAGACAGAGACAGCATGAGTTGGGGAAAGGCAGAGAGAGAGAGGGAGAGATAATCCCAAGCAGGCTCCACACTGCCAGTGCAGAGTCTGACATAGGGCTTGAACCCACAAAACTGTGAAATATGACCTAAGCTGAAATCAAGAATCAGACGCTTAACCGACAGAGCCACCCAGGCTCCCCCACATACACTAATCTTTAATATAATGCTCAATTATTTTCTATATATGTATATATCTACTGTATATGCATATTTTACATATGTATATATGTAAAACTGTCACCCACCTCAAGATACAGAACATTCCCAACAACCCCCAAATTTATCCCCTTCCCAATATCCTCCTGCCCCCCGCCAAACCTCCATGCGCCACTCTTGCAAAAGGCAATCACTATTCTGACTTCTATCACCATTAATTACTTTTGCCTGTATTTGATCTTGAAATAAATAGAAATATCCAGTATTTACCCTCTGTTTTGACCCCTTTGGTTCAAAAATCTATCCCTGACAGAATGCATCATGGTTTATTCTTTTTTATTGCTGTATGCATTCCATTAAATATAGTTCAATTTATATATCCATTTTCCTATCAACGGACAGTTGGATTGTTTTCAGGTTTTGCCTATTATGAAAACAGCTGCTACAAATATTCTTGTCCATGTCTTTTGGGGGACATCTGCATTCATTTCTCTTGTGTTTATACCAAAGAGTGGAACTGCTGGTTTGTGGAGTGGACATATCTTTAGCTTTCATCAAATTGCTGATGTATCGGGGCGCCTGGGTGGCTCAGTCAGTTAAGCGTCCGACTTCGGCTCAGGTCATGATTTCGCGGTCCATGAGTTTGAGCCCTGCGTCGGGCTCTGTGCTGACAGCTCAGAGCCTGGAGCCTGTTTCAGATTCTGTGTCTCCCTCTCTCTCTGACCCTCCCCCATTTATGCTCTGTCTCTCCCTGTCTCAAAAATAAATAAACGTTAAAAAAAAATTGCATGTATTTACATGGCACAAAATTCTAAAGGCACAAAGGAGTATAGAGTGAGAAGTCTTTCTCCTACTCCTACATCTCCAGTTCCATACTTCTCTTTTCCAGAGACAGCCAACGTTTGCCAGTTTCTTGTGTATTCCTCCAGAAACACTCTGCATTTGGAAACATATATATGAATTGTGTCCTGTTTTACATCAAAGCTACAACACAACACAAACTCTTGCCAACAGATATGAACTAATCACCCCCACATAGAAGGATGAAGGTTTTCCAGACAGTGGTAATAATTCATGCACTTTTATACACAATCTACCTGATAGATTGTGTTTATTTACCAGGTAGATTGATGGGACTGAAGTGAGGCTATGAATGTCCAGGGGCCAGTGAGAGATGATGCTAGAATGACAGCCAGAGAGGCCGGATCCTGAAAGTCTTTGAATGCCATCCCAGAGGAGTGTGGATGTTATCTTGAAGGAAATAAGGAACCACCGAATGGTTTTGAGTTGGGGGGTGGAGATGAGATGGGGGCGGGGCAGGATTGGATTTGTGTTTTTCAAGACCCCGGGTGGAGGATTAAAGGGAGGAGGAAGAGACTGGCCACAGAGAAACTCTTAGACCACAGGGCAGTTGATAATATGAGAATGGTGAAGAACACACACTGGTACTTGGTGACAATCCGATGTTGGCAGTGAGACAGAGCTGGGAGATGGTGTGCAGAGTACACAGCTGTTTTGGAAAAGAAAAGATAAGAAATTCAGACATTTTGTGCTTGAGGCTGAGTGTGACACCCAAACATCATTTTCAGTAATTTCCAAATTTCCTGAAGTCATGAAAGACCACATTGATATGGTTACTTAAAATGAGGGGCGCCTGGGTGGCTCAGTTGGTTAAGTGTGTGACTTCGGCTCAGGTCATGATCTCATGGTTGATGAGTTCAAGCCCTTCATTGGGCTCTCTGCTGTCAGCGCAGGGCCTGCTTCATATCCTCTGTGTCCCTCTGTCTCTGCCCCTCCCCTGCTCCCTTTCTCTCTCTCTCTCTCTCTCTCTCTCTCTCTCTCTCTCTCTCTCTCAAAGATAAACACACATTTTTAAAAATAAAAAAAATAAAGTTGGTCTGGGTAATTCCTAAACCTTCTTCTTGGATTGTTCCCTGACTTCCTGGGAGTTGGCTGCCTTCTTGGGTGCCCTGGAGCATCTGCCCTGAGCCAGCCACGCTTTACACAGGCACTCCTAGGAAAATTACACCAGGGGTTAGGCCCAGCGTCCTCTTGCTTGTCTCCCAGGCTTTTCTCCTGGCAGAATTAAGGAGATTAGTGACCAAAATAGGAAAGAGAATAAAAAAGGATTGAATAGTTTAAAACACAGATAACTGATCTTTGAAATTCGATTTTTTGGAAAGTATCAGCTTCTTGATTTTTGGAATATGATATTACCCCCCAAATGGGAAAATAATGGAATGAGGGAAAATTATTTCTGATCTAGTCACTCTGACGTGACCACAGGAAGCATTATGGAATACTGTACTTTCTTGCCTTTCTTCCCCAGCCCCTTTTCACATAGGTGTAAATCACACTGCAATCATCAGTAGGATAAAATAGATTGTGGCGTCCTAGTGCCATAGGATGATTTTTTTAAGGCCTTAGAGGAATATTGAAAATTAGGTAGCAAATTACATTGTCTTCTCCTTACCCTGGTATAAGTTGCTAGTCCCTTTAAGGAAATAGAAGGAAATGTGGGCATATGTTGTGAAGGTATTCTAATATATAAACAGGAAGTAGCATTGACTCTGAGACGGTCTGGCTTATTAGCACTGAAGTGGAACCTACAACTATTTTTTAAATCAGTCAGAACTTTTTTTTTTTCAATTTACATAGGTTATGTGACATGATGGTATGAAAAGAGCATCGGGCTTGGAATATAGTCCTAGTTTTGGTATTAACCGTGTGGTGTTGAATTCACTTTAGCCTCTGTGAAATCATTCCAGATTCTGCTTCATGCAAGTCAGTGAATGCTTCATGTGACCTCCTTTGTCTCTGCCTGGTTAATGCCCACTACTGGAACGAAGGCTGAGGTCAGCCCTCTAACAACCAGAAGATCATGAATCAGGGAGGAGTACCAAAGAAAATTCCATGAGATGGGTTGTTACCAGAAGGGGAAATGAATTCCGGGCAGGCAAAAACACTAGATGTCTATCTTAGCCACTGTATTCTTTGTTTCTTTATCTGTAAAATGAGGGCGCTGGTGTAAAAAGTTTTGTTCCTTAGTCCATCCAGTTCAGTTTTCACAGGATTGAAAATACAGTACTTGTCTGAGGTAGAGTATGAGAAAAACTATGTTCTTTTTGACTTCTAATTTGTGATACCTCTTCCTTGTGACTTTAGGGCAATTTCATGAGTTCAGACCAGCAGTTTTAAAGTAGGTTCCTGAGTGACTTTCCTGTTTTTGTGCGCAGTCTGTGTATACTTCCTGCAGAGAGACTGTTTTAATAATAGCAACATACTTCTGAAACAACATGCTTCTTTGACCCCATCACCGTTTTTATCTTTGGAAAGGCTCTGAAGTGTTACTGGGTGTTAAGAATAGTTTACTCTTCAGTGTGCAGTTGCCAAACTGAATTTATTTTTTACTCAAACTGGATAGAGCCCAACTAATATAATGACTACCCAAAATTCAAGTTTTTCATAGAACATCTTGCTATCCTACAACTCTGGGGGAGGGGTAGTCTCAGGGAACGCACAAACATGCTTTGAGTAGAATTTTCCCCCCAAGAAGTGTTTTCTCTCTAATCTATACCTCAATGCTTATCTTTAAGGGGACTGGCTCTAGAAAGATAATCCTGGCAGGACCTTTAAATTACATAATTACACAGAGATGATATCTAATAAAAAGTTGCCTGCTCTGTAATTCCAGCATATCTGTCTATATATTAAGTTCATTAGCAAACTGGAATAATAATGATGATAATAATAATAATAATGATAATAATAATGGTAGTAGTAGTAGCTTCCTATCTTAGGAGGTTGTTGGGCTGATCAAAATGACAATTCATGTAAAACACTTGGCACGACATCTGGCACAGACTCAATGGCGATAAATGTATGATTATTACATTATGACGATCTGTAAAAAGAATACTTGTCATAGAGAGTTGTTCTGAGGCTCAAAAGGGATAAAGCATGTAAAGCCTTTAACATAGTGCTCAGCACATCGGAAACATTTAGGAATAGTTTCTGCTGTTGCTACTAATAGAAGAAACTTATGGTTCTTTTTGAGAAATAAGAATATTTCCAAAATCAGTCGCTAGCAATATTTATATTATTTGCGAGTGAAAAAAATATCTTCTGATTAGAACTCCATTTTTACTGATATTTATCAATTTAACCCTATTTTGAGTCAGCAAAGTAGTATTATGGTTAATTATATAAAACATATTATAGTGAAAAATACATCCCAGGTTGCCACTTACCAGCTATTCCATCTGAGGAATTCCAATGAAATGGGGAACTCAAATTCTGGATTTTTCTAAGCCTTCTTCTTATCTTTAAAAGGGCTATAGTAATAATTACCTTACATACTTCACATGACTATAATAAAAGAATATATAAGATTGGGTTAATTAAAGAACTTTGCAAAGGGTAAAAAGAATAATGCCACTAAAAGAAGATTTCTTGATTTCCTGTGCATCTACTAAATGCCAAGCTTATGCTACGTAGTTTCTTTATATTATCTCAGTTGATCCTCACAAAGACCCCATGAAGTAGGTCCAATTTTTATGTCTGTTTTTACAAGTGAGGATACAAACTAACATTTATTCAGACTCCCGATTACTCTTAACCTCTTTACAAATGCAAGGTGTTGTTATCTTTGTATGGTGGTCTAATGAGCGGTTTTTATGACATGGCGATGATATAAAAAACAGATACAGATAATTATTTCAAATATTAATTTCCTCACTTGTTTTATTCATGTATATCGCATATTTTTAAGGGAACAGTGCTAAATAAAAATAAGGACTCCCCCCTACAAACAGGTGTATAAAAAATGAGTATTTCCTGAGATGACATGGACAGGTTCCTTCTCCAAATAGAAGCCAGGCCAACCAGTGCCTCTTTCTATTCTAGAAGGCACCCACTGAGGGACATGGGACTTCACAAGGGAAATAGAGAAGTCCTCTCTCCCAAAAAGATTACGACTCATAGATGGGTCACACAAAATGGAATCTGGAACGGTTGCACACTTCTCAAAGAGCATTTGAATTTTATGAGGAAGGGGGGCATGGTCAAGCCTGCAACCATTACTGCCAATAAGTTGGTTTAGTCGTCAGATTGAATATAGTTTAAATTTCGATGCATTCCATGGTTCTAGCCCCAAATAATTATTTTACTGTAGACTATAAGTTTTATAAAAATTCCTATACATGAACCTTTTAAAACTGCTAACAGCTGAGCTTTGACATTGTGAGACCCTTAGAGTCTTTGAAAGTCCATGCCAAGAAACTTGTGATCTAGGTGTGATCTGGGCTTTGCTGCTTACTTAGACTGAATTTTAAATTTAAAAAATGGCCTCAAGCATAATAACTGCAGTGTATTTTAGCTGTCAATCTGTAATTAGCCACCATAACACCAAGATTTTGATTCTTGGTGAGGTGGAATCAGTAGCATGCAAGAGCCGGAAGGTGAGAGCTGATTGTTAAATATTCAGGATTTTGAGTGCTGGTTATTAAACCCTGGTAGCCTAAACTCAGTCACAATGGGAGTATTTACACCACAGAAATTAGCAAATACTGGAAATCAGCCCAGTCCCACATGGTTCCTGCCCCAGAGAGCTGGTTTACCATCACACCCCTGGGCCAGAGACATCCTGTTTGCAGTGAGATGTCAGGAAGTGAATTGCAGACCTAACGCTCTGTTGCCAAAAATCAGCAACCTGCTTCTCCTAATACCTAGAAAGTTACCAACCCAGGCAAATATGAAACTCAGAATAGCAATGTTTAGAGATCAATTTGCATCCCTGAAGGGCAGAAGTTCTCTTTCAAGTGTCAGCTGCTGCTTGGCAATGATAGGTTGCCATGAAGTACCAAAATATCCTGACGTCTGTGGCAAGCAAGTTACTCATTCTCCTGGTCAGCAGAGTGAGGGGACATGCATGCCTCAAAACATGATGGGATTATCCTTCCAATACCATTATTCATGATGAATGTGTTTGAAGATTATAGAGTAACGGGATGGGAAAAACTAGAACTCACACAGTTGAAACTTGAAGAATAATTCTCCACTGGAATAGTTATTCATTATTCTGCTAATATTCCCATGTATAAACTCTGCTTTCTCTGTATTTCAGCCAGTCTAGAGCTTCTAACTTTACATTTCATCTTCCAGGGAATGTCCCAAGAAGCATGTTTGTCATTTTGTTCATTTTCTGCAGATTTACTAGGCCTCTATTTAATTCACCCAAGGCCTAACAGAATGTCTCACTCAAGCCCATGAATGCTTGTATTTCTTAGTCTTTGTGGCCCGAAGTATAGAAATGAAATGTAGCCTTGGAATACAATCCAGGCTCTTTGCCAAGAAAAGAAATATAAATTTCTTCAGACAGTTACTATGGAGTGCCCGGTTTGAATCTAGTGAGATCTCCCCCCAAAAGTGGAATGCATATCTTACTTTCAAGACAGCCTCAGAAAAAAGAGCTACATGAGGCATCTTTATGAGCTGGGTGGGCATGGAGTTTAGAAACTTTAAAAAGTAACATGTAAAGCAGGAATTCTCAACCATGTCTCATGTTAGAATCACCTAAGGGGCTTTAAAAAAAAAACGAACTCAATGCTCAGGCTCAGACCAATTAAATGAGAATTTTGGACATGGGACCCAGACCCTGCTAGTCTCTCCAGCTCCCCAGATGATTTCAGCATACACCAAGGTTTGAGAACCATTGACTTAAAGCAGTAAGATTAGCTTTCTGCCAGGTGACATTTATTATGTTTAGTCTCCTTCCTAATACATTAGAAATCTTCATTTCCTTGGTGTCTGATTATCCCATTCTTGACTTTGAGACTTAAAATAGACAATGAATCATGCATTAAAAACAATGATCTGGGATAAGCCAGCTACCTGACATACCACAGTTATGATCATGTCACATCCTTGCTAAAAAGCTTCTTTGTTGATAAGATCTGATATTGGTGAAGGTATGGAGGAAAAAGCATTCCAAAACACCTTCTTTAACAGCATAAATTGATATAATTTTTCCAGAGGACAATTTGAAAACATATATCAAATTTTAACATGTATATATCTAGCAATTCCACTTTCAGGAACTTAGTCTAAAGAAATACCTGGGTGTGGAAGATAATCATACAAAGATATTTATTGCAACATATTGGTTATGTTAATATCTATTTTTCTAATTTTTTTTTTCATTTCAGGACATCCAAACTTTGAAATGCCTGAGGCTAAGAGTCTTCATAGCATGTATTGACATGCAAAGGTATTCATGATACATTACTCTCTGAAAAAAACAAGGCAGGTGGCTGAAAAACATGACAGTATAATTCTACTTATGTTAAAAATTAGATCTATATTGGGGCGCCTGGGTGGCGCAGTCGGTTAAGCGTCCGACTTCAGCCAGGTCACGATCTCGCGGCCCGTGAGTTCGAGCCCCGCGTCAGGCTCTGGGCTGATGGCTCAGAGCCTGGAGCCTGCTTCTGATTTTGTGTCTCCCTCTCTCTCTGCCCCTCCCCCTTCATGCTCTGTCTCTTTCTGTCCCAAAAATAAATAAATGTTGAAAAATTAGATCTATATTTTTATGAGTTAAAATTTTTTAATGTGTATTTATTTTTGACAGAAGGAGAGAGCATGAGCAGGGGAGGGAGAGAGAGAGGGGGGGAGACACAGAATCAGAAGCAGGATCCAGGCTCTGAGCTATCAGCACAGAGCCCACTGCAGGGCCTGAACGAACAAACTGCAAGATTATGACCTAAACCTTAACCGAATTCGGAAGCTTAATTGACTGAGCCACCCCGGCGCTCCATACGTTTTTATGAATTTTTAAATGTTGGGGTTGCCTGGATGGCTCAGTCGGTTGAGCATGTAACTCTTGATTTCAGCTCAGGTTGTGATCCCAGGGTCATGGGATCCAGCACTGTGTGGAGCTCGGAGCCTGCTTGGGATTCTCTTTCTCCTCCTGTGCCCCTCCCCCACTCACGCACACACACTCTCTCTCTATCTCTCTAAAAAAAAAAAAAAAAAAAAATACTAAAATTTAAAAAGCAAACAGAGGCGCCCGGGTGACTGCATCAGTTAAGCCTCGGACTTTGGCTCAGGTCATGATCTCATGTTTGTGGGTTCAAGCCCCACATCAGGCTCCATCAGGCTCTGTGCTGACAGCTCAGAGCCTGGAGCTGCTTCAGATTCTGTGTCTCCCTCCCTCTCTGTTCCTCCCCTGCTCACACTCTGTCTGTCTGTCTCTCTCTCTCTGTGTGTGTTCTTCCCTGCTTGCACTCTATCTCTGTCTCTCAAAAGTAAATAAAGATTTAAAATTTTTTTTTAAAAAACCAAACAACAAAAGGTTGGAAAGGCACCCAAACTATTAACAGTGATTATTTCTGGGAACTAAAATTATATGTGGTAGTAGGGAGGGAAACTTTAGCTTTATTCTTTCTATACTTCTGTATCGTTTGAGTTTTTAAAAGTGCACATATGTTACTATAATAATTTAAATAATTTATGCATTAAATCATCTTGCCTCACCACTTCCTGTGGAATGAAGTATAACCTCCTTCGCTTTATCATTAAAGCACTCACCAGCTTGTCCCTCCACTACTTTCACGAGTCTTTTAGAAATGTTTGTTGATAGAATTGAGGGTACTCTTCACTCTCCTATTTACACTCACATGAGCCCAACCGTTCTCACCGAATGTGCTTTCATGTTTTCCACCTCTGGGAGCCCCTTTCCCCTTGCCTGCAATGCTTTCCCTCTTCTCCATTAGCTAAAATCCAACTAAGCTACAAAGCTCAGATCTGGTACTATTGACAGGGTCCTCCCTCCCTGGATTCATCTATAATATGATGTCTGATACTCAGGAAGTGATCATTATTGAAGGAAGTTAGGAATAAATTCTTCCCAGTAAAGTTCAAATTTCTCTTAAGTTTGGTTTTCTCATTTGTAAAATGGGACACACTATGACCTATCATGTTGGGTCATTGTGAGAGTTATGATAATTATGAAAAGCACTTACCGCAGTAGCAGAACATAGTTACCCATTAAAAAGCTGATATTATGATGATCTTTTTAATCATCTGTTGACATATTATCTCTCTGTCTAGATTGTCAACTCCTGGATAGCAGAAACTGTGTGCCATATATTCTAGTATCCACTGAACTCTGTGCAGTAGGGGTTCCTATATGATACATACTTAGTTTTTGTTGTTCGTGACAATAATGAGGATTGTGAAATATACATACTATTAACTTCAAAGAAATAACGAATCACTTTGTTTGGCTATTAACTTAATGAATCACTTAGTTTGGAAAATATTATGACTTCATGGTTCCAGGAATAAAATATTAACAGGAAATTATAACATTAAAGCATTGCTGACATGAAGTGTACAAATAAAACAATATGCTCTTTCTTCAATGAAATCCCAGAAAATAGGATAAGTCATTCCTAGAATTCTATTTTCACAAACACAGTCAATACTTATAAGATGCTAAATAACAATAGCGAATTATTTACAGAAAACACCAGATGAATTTGGTTTGTTTAATATCTTGTTGGCAGATAACACATCATGCTTCTGCAGAAGGCTCCATGTGTTCAAGATTTTTGACATAATGGGACTTTACATGCTGTGATACAAGTGGAATGTTCTACCGCAAAGACATAACAAGAACCACCAAACCTTGTTATGTTCACGTCCTCGGGTTCTAGCTTAAAATCACCACTAGATTACAGCTTCAGAATCTCAGTCAAGTTATTAGCAGCTTGACTGAAACAGTTTCTGTTCTCACTTAATCCCACCGGACAGACGTGATCCCTGTGGCACGGCACGGTGCCACGGGGACAACTGGGGTCACCTGATACAGTACATTGCCCTAGGACAACGAAAGTCAGATTGTTATTTTATCTTTAGAGGCCCAACAAGTATTTTGCTGAGCGTGGCTTCTTAGTTGGTGTGTGTGTCTGCTCATGACTTTACAGTTTAACAGACTTTGTCCCTGAGCAGTGTGTGTTTAACTCTGTGTCCAGTAATCAAAACAGTCAATTGAAGTGTGAGCCATTAAAAAAGATACATAAATACTTTAAATATTTTATTTAAACTCAGTACCTATATGTGCAACTAGTTCAGCAATCTTGTTGTTGTTGTTGTTATTTATTTTTTATTTTTTGAAAGAGCAAGAGAGTGTGAGCAGGAGAGAGAGGGACAGAGAGAGGGACAGAGGATCTGAAGAGGGCTCTGTGCTGACAGCAGAGAGCCTGATACAGGGCTCGAACTCACGAGCGAGACCATGACCTGAGCTGAAGTCAGACGCTCAACATACTGAGTCACCCAGGTGCCCCTGTTTTAATTTTTTAATTTTTTGAGAGTTCAGCAATCTTTTGATGAAGGTTCAAACGAGGCCTTCACAGTGGACCTGCTGATTATCAACAACTGGTTTTTGTTTTTTAAAGAGTAAGGCACTCAAACCAACCAAGCAAAAAAACAACAACAACAAAACAAAAACAAAAAACCCCAGCATATATGACATGAGCTAATTTATGCAAAATGTATAAAGATCCTGGAAAAACTGATGCAAAAATGGAACTTCATGGTAATAGGCAAGGGGGGAGAGCAGGTTGCAGAATGAGTTTTTTATGGTCTTATCCCAGCAAAAGCAAATAAAACTCCTCTGCATACCCATACACAGAGTGAAAGAACAAGGGGGGACGCATGGGAGGTTGCTAACACTGGTAAACTCAAGAGCATGAAGACCCAGAATGTGGAATGTAGCAAGGGAGGAAGGAAATAATTAGCTTTGATTTTAGACACCTTTGTATTGTAATGAATTATTAGAGAAACATATTGTTGTCAGTTTGATACTATGAAATAGATGTAACTACTGGAAAACTGAAAAGAATCTACAGAGGAATTATTAGAATTAATGTGAGAATTCAGTAAAATTGCTAGATAAAAATCAACATTTATTGTATTTCTGAACACCAGCAACAAGCTCTAAGGAAACACCATTTTATGATAGCAACAAGAACTATAAAGAACCCTGGCGTAAATCTAACAAAACATATGCAAGACTTGTATGGAGATAATTATAAACTTTATTGACAGCCATCAAAGAAGATTTTGGGGGTGCCTGGGTGGCTCAGTCAGTTAAGCATCCAACTTTGACTCAGGTCATGATCTCATAGTTGGGCTTCAAGCCCCTCATCAGGCTCCACATTGACAGAACTTAAGATTCTTTCTCCCTCTCTCTGCCCCTTCCACATGTGTTTTTCTCTCTCTTTCTCCCTAAAAGTAAATAATAAACTTAAAAAAAGAGTTCAATATCTGGAAAGAAATCACTTTTTTAGACAGGAGGATTCAGTATTTTTTTAAAGTTTTTATTTATGTATTTATTTTGAGAGAGACAGAGACAGCGCAAGTACGGAAAGGGCAGAGAGAGAGGGAGACAGAGAATTCCAAGCAGGCTCTGCACTGCCAGCTCAGAGCCCAACGTGGGGCTTGAAACCATGAACCCAAAGCCCCGGGAACATAACCTGAGCCAAATCCAAGAGTCAGACGCTTAACCGACTGAGACACTCAGACGTCCCAGGAAGACTCAGTATTTTAAGAAAACTCACAAAACAAGTCTGTAGCTATAGGAGAGGAACAGTGATTATGACAGCGTGGTATTGGTGGAAGAATAGACAAAGAGACTGGTGAAACACAATGGAGAGCCCCCACACAATCAACACATTATGGAAAGTTGATTTCTGGCCGTGTCATGAAACCACTGAAGACGATTGTCTTGCCCAGAGTGATGCACTCTCCCTGCGGCCAATAAGTGGTCACGTGGGGCTGTACAGCCCTAGGTCCTGGCCCCGTATGGACGATGAAATGCCTCAGATTCAAAGCTCCCGGTGAGTGAGCTGAAGCTTTCCTTGCGATTTCATCACAGCCCAGCTTCCTCCCCTGCTTCATCCCCTTCCCTTTCCCATGCACACTGTCTCAGAGTCTGCTTCCCCAGTGGAATATGAACCAGCATGAGCACTTTCCGAAACAGTTTGGAATTACTCGGTAAGGTGGAAGATGGCGTAAACCTTACAACTTAAATTCCAGTCCTAGGTACTCTAGAGACACTCTCACCCAAAAAATTTACAGCAGAGTTCTTCTTGGTGGAGAGAGATGACGATGTCATAGGGAAGGTTGCCATGTGGGCTTCTAAGGCAGAGCAAAGATTAAATTCACACAAACAAGGATAACATACAGAGGGGTGCTCCTATAAAATGAAGAGATGGAGAGCTGACTTGTCTCAGGGACCATTACTTTGTTTTCAAGTCCTGAGGGACGTGAGGGTGAGCTCCCTGGCAGTTAACGGAATCCAGAACAGTTGCACCGTCTCCAGAAGGGGAGTCTGGAAGTGGGTTTTGAAGCCTGATTAAAGTTTGAACTAGTGGGAGGGAGGCTGAGGGGACAGGCTGAGGTACGGGGGACAGTACCAGCACAGGCTCTCTAAGCTGGCCAAAGCACAAAGAGCCGAGTGTATAGTTAGAATTTTTGCTACATAGGGGCACCTGGGTGGTTCAGTTGGTTAAGCGTCCGACTTCGGGTCAGGTCATGATCTTACAGTTTTTGACAGTGCAGGGCCTGCTTGGGATTCTCTCTCCCTCTCTCTCTGCCCCTCTCCCGCTTGCTCTCTCTCTCTCTCTCTCTCTCTCCCCCCCCTCAATACAAATAAATAAGCTTAAGTAAAAAGAATTTTTGCCATGTAGAATGGGACCAGATAATGGAATAGCTGGAAAGCCAATTAAAATGACACATATTTGGTTCATTGGGAAGAAAAGCAGAGGAGGGGAATCCTGGAAGAGGTATTTCAGGAAGGGATTCCCGCACAGTTCCTGTTCCTAGGGGCAGGATTTTCACCTGTATGAACATGTGCTCTTGTCCCAACTGGGAAAAAAAATGCTTGTAATAAATGGCAATGGTGAATAAGACCAGCAGCTAACTTGGAACAATGTCTTAACTTAATTAATTACCGGCATCTATTTGATTGTCCAGTTTGGTGCTGGTCTCTGACGAGCAGTGTGTTCTCAGAGGCAGCTGTTGTTTCTGACGGCGTTGTTGTCTTTGCATGCTAAAATGGTTAACGTTGTCCTTAAATGACTGCATGGAGAGCTGCTCTGTCTTTCTGATTACAATAGCATCTATGTCTGATCTTAGACAAGCCGCGCTTATATTCACGGATCTACTGATTGCAGTGGGAGAGTCCATCCTGCCATTCTGTTATGTGCACTGTGCCACTGACACATTATATTTTTCTCAAAGCTGAAAGCCATGAAGGTACTAGACAAGGTCTCACATCCTGAAAAGGTTCAATGTTGCTTTTGTTTCCAGCGCCTATTACCTCTTTGGAAGACGCTTGATTAAAATACAGTGTTACTGGGCCTGAGGTTTCAGGTTAATCCCTTGGTGAGAGTTAGTTTTCTTTAGTTTCTCTGGCTTCAGATGGTATTTCTAGTGATTGCTTTGGCTCCTTTCACAAAAATGGGGCCACACAACAATCCATCCCTGTAGTTTAATTCCACTGTAGATTCTGGAGCTAATCCTCTTCTTAAACCAGGGAAATCACAGAACCTGGGCTGTCAGTTCCATGGTGTCCAGCAAAGTAGTTGCCGTATCTGATCCCCTTCAGTTACTGCAACTTCCAGACAGGATAGGACACTGGTCTTGCTTTTTGTGACCAAGTCTCTTTAGTCCTTATAAGTAGCTAGTCTTATCTCTGTATATATCCCTTTCCTTTAGGGTTCCAGACTTTCCCACCTCACTCTCAAATCTCAGGAAATGCCCTCTACCCATCCTGAATGCTCCTGTATGGGACTGTGTTATGTACCACCGTGTCCTCATGTCCTCCAACCACTAGAGAAAATGCAAAGCGGCCCCTCCATACACTGTTTCCCAAGGAAGAGGAGCTCACAGGTAAACTGGCCAACATACTTGGGCTATATAACTTGCGTGGTGTGTGTGTGTGTCTCTGTGTGTGTGTGTGTGCACGCACCATGTGTGTGGTGGAAGGAAGGAAAGGAAAATGGGGCTAAAAACAAGTAAGTAAAATAAGTTTTTTTCTACTGCATTTTGAAGTGTAACATACATAAAGTATAGAAATTTTTAAAAAGTTTTTAATGTTTATTTTTGAGAGAGAGAGAGAGACAGAGTGTAAGCAGGGGAGGGACAGAGAGAGGGACACACAGAATCTGAAGCAGGCTCCAGGCTCTGAGCTGTCAGCAAAGAACCCAATGCCGGGATCAAACCCACAAACTATGAGCTGATGACCTGAGCCAAAGTCAGACACTTAACCAACTGAGCCACATGGGTGCCTCCATAAAGTGTAGAAATTTTAAATGTATACTTTCATGAATTTTTACATATTGGATACACTCAGGTCACTCCTATACAGATCAAGATACAGAACCTTCCTCACTGCCCCAAAAGAGGTCCTGAATCCCTTTCCAGGCAGTATCTACCACCCCCACCAGCCTGTACCCAGAAATAATTACTATTCTGACATCTGTCACCATATGTTAGTTTTGCTGTTCTTGAAACTCATATAAATGGAGTAATATAGTATGTTCTTTTTGTATCTGGCTTCTTTTGCTCATTGTTATGTCTGTAGTATTCATCTATGTTGTTAGTCTGTGTTCTTTTAATGGGTTCATTTCTGGGGGGTTTCTTGCCCCTTGGCTCATTTCACCATTGGAGTGTGAAACCAGTATTTAGTACTGGGGCTAGAGGAGAGAGCAGCTCAGAGAAGAAGCACTCTCTGTGGCTGCTACACAATCTACACAGCTGTAAGACACAAGGATCCGTGTAGGCTTTAAGACCAAAGCTTAATAGTGACCTTCCCAGAGCACTGCAGTGGACACCTGGATAGTGACCAAACTTTCCATCTTGCCTTGATTAGTGCTGTGTCCCATATATCTTTGGCATCTTCCTTATTATAGTCCTCTGAAAACAATGCTTGCCTTGGGTTCTCCCCAATCATGTGATCTTCTGTGAATGTCTGACTACAGATCCTGCTGATTCCTAACCCGTTCACTGTTCTCATTCCTGACCAAGAAGTAAAAGAGTAGAGCTAGTTTAGGACAAATCCACTCTTATTCTTTAGCAGAGCAAGCCCTACTGAAGGGGGTGCTGTAGCATTCTTACCGTTGACAAAGGGCAACTCATTAATTTAGTGTAAAATTTATTATCTCATTGATGTCAGCTCTTATGCTAGTCTTCCAAAAGATGCATTAACTTTCTGACACTTTGTTCTTTTTCCGTGTGTAATTGATATCCTGGAACAAAACTTTGTACCCCTTCTAGTCTATGCATTCAAACACTTAGTTTAATTTTTTTTACATTTACTTATTTTGAGAGAGACAGAGATAGCGTGAGTGGGGGAGGGGCAGAAAGAGAGGGAGACACAGAATCCCAAGCAGGCTCTGTACTGTCAGCGCAGACCCCCATGCGGGGCTCAAACCTACAGACCTGTGAGATTGTGATCTGAGCCGAAATAAAGAGTCAGAGGCTTAACTGACTGAGACACCCAAGAGCCCTTTAAATACTTAGTTTAAATGTTAGGCTCTCATTTTATAAGGGCTGTGGATCCACTCTTTGTCTGCTCTCTGAACCCACATACCCCTCAAAGTAGAGAGAAGAAAAAGAGAACATGAGTCTTGTGGTGTCTCCCATTAATCCCTGAGCTCATCTTTGGTACAATCTTCCTGGAGCTTTTACTGCAGAAACACTTCATTGTCACCTAATCACCTATTTTCTTTTCCCAGTAAATAACCTGCACTTTCTACTACTATCTTCTTCTGAAAAGGTTTGTGATTCCTTAGCTGCTTACCTATGGAGTAAAGTCGGGGTGTGGGGGTGGTTGGGGAGGGTTTGGTTGTGGGTATGTGTGTGCATCTCCAATGAAACTCTAGTTATTGTTGGCTTTTATCACATTTCAAAGAATCCTTCACATTTCATTCTTGTCCAGGTACGGATGCTGTCACAGGTTTTAGAAAGAACTTGGCTGATCTACATCCAAGTTTTATTTGTGCCTCTGTCTTCCTCATAAGGTTAGCCTTCCTAGGATAGCGCTATGGCAGCTTCTCAGTAAGTGACAACAACACGTGTCAGCAGAGAGACACCGACACAGAGGATATTGATGAGTGTAGTTGACAGGACTCGTTCCCTCTTTACCCCTGCTTGGGGAACTAATTGCTGCTCTGCTGCTGGGACCCATTTACCACTTGATTCATAATCCCCCCAAAGGGAAAATAAATTGTGTGATCGGTAAGACTTTTCTTGACACAGAGTCAAATATAGAAGCTGGCCTGGTGAAGATCGTATTTTTTGTTTGTTTTATAAAGGGCTTAGAACTTCAAGAAGGAGTGAAACAAAAGCTCAAACCACATAGTTTGAGCACCGATGGTGCACCTGGGAATACAAAGGTTGCTGAGGAAAAGATCCCTGTTTTCACAACTGACGGACACGTTGGCATAAATGAGATGCACTAGATTTGATGTGGTAAGTGTGGTAATGAAAGGAGGAAACTTCGTGCTGTGGTGGCAGAGAGGTGAGGGTCAACTCAGCCTGGACAATCAGTAGACCCCACAGAGACATGGCTAACCAAAGAAATGGGCAGAAGGGCCTAAGTGACTCAGTCGGTTAAGCATCTGACTTCAGCTCAGGTCAAGATCTCGCCCTTACTGAGTGCAAGCCCCGCATCGGGCTCTGTGCTGACAGCTCAGAGCCTGGAGCCTGCTTCAGATTCTGTCTCCCTCTCTCTTCCCCTCCCCCATTCATGGTCGCTCACTCTCTCTCTCAAAAATAAACATTTTAAAAAATTTAAAAGGAAAGAAATGGGCAGACAGGAAAATTGACAAAAGCAGGATTCTCTGTAACCAGTACTCAGTTTGTGTACTCTGAGAAGTGGACCATCAGACCTTACTGTTAGGGACATTTTCCAGGAGGGGAGAGAAAGAAGGATTGAGCAGAGGGGATGAGTCAAGTTGCAGTGCAAGCCTCAGCCAGTTCCTTGGGGAGCTCTAGAGCTTAAATATTCTCTCAGAGCTGTCCCACATGGGACCACATGAGCCAGGCCTTTATATCCTTGCCTCAGCCATTCACTGGGTATGGGCCACTCCAGAAGGATGTGACCTGGGGTAGCGTGGATTTCTGCAGCCAGGCCATCCCTACAAGAACTGACAGCTGAAGGCTGTCTGTCAGTTGCATTCTCAGATGACCCCTTTGTGCTTCATGTATATCCCTCAGGCCTCTCTTCCTCAGAAGGGGAAGGCTAGCAAAACAAATTATACCCGCTATTGCTGAGCCTAGTCCTGGGGCTGCAACTAATACTCAATGTATCTCTTCTTCACTAACGATTCTGGAATGCTCTCACCCTCAGCTGGCATCTGTGCTGGTTTGGGTGGTGTAGCTGGTGGCATGACCATTCCCAAGGGGAATAGGCCCCTTGTCTCCATGTCCTTCTCAGGCTACAGATCCTTACCTCATCTCTCTCATCTATTTCCACCGCTATTTGGCAAGGGCATAACAAGAGGTACCCAAGTAGATCACCCGAGTTCTACAAGCTGTTCCACCATGCCCCCATTGTGGAATAGTGGCACTACCCCCTCTTGATGATCAGGGCCAATTATGCCTGCCTGAATAAAGACTCCTCTTCATGTTTGCTCGTCCCTTAACACAAGAAGCTTGAAATGCTCAGGGACAGCCTGCTTATAGTTTAATGGGGGTTCTTCTTGTTTTCCTTGGGGAAAAACGTTTCCCTTTGGGGATTGGTATCCCTAACCCTGAAGACCCTAATGTAATGGAAATGGACAGCACAAATTCCCTAGGTGGATTACTGGAATGACGGTAAGTAGGATCATTCATGCTTTAACTTTTTGGCTCTCAGTCTCATGAATTTTATCTATTGGGGCACTACATCCTGAAGGATGGTGCCTCATCCTTATAAACTATTGGCTCTGAGCTGGCACTTAAGCATGTCTTGAGCAAGCCATTCCAAATCTCTATCTAGAGATCTCTATCTCTATCCAGATCTCTATCCAGAAAGCCAGTAGCTTCTGGTTGGCATGGTATATGGTAAAGCCAGGGGAATCCCACGGTTATAGGTCCACTCTCACATTTCCTTTGCTGTGAAGTGGGTCCTCAGTGTGAAGGCCGTTTTGTGGGATCCCATGTTAGTGGATCAAATGTTCTATAAGCTCTTAGAAAGTGATGCTAGGAGAGGCTCTGTAGACAAAAAAAAAAACAAAAAAAAAAACCTAACATATAACCAGAATATTTGCATATTCTGTCAGAAAAAAAAATTAATGGAAGAATTCCATTGTATTCAGTTCTTACCAAGGTGCTATTTGGTATCCCCTCTTTGGGAAATAATGCTGCAATAGTGGCTCAACATTGCTTTCTTTTGCTGACATGTTTCTCACGTGGCAGTGACACTCTTGATCAGATTCAGTAAATGACAGCCCATGCAACTGGGCTCATACACAGCCTCCATCTTTCTCTATGGCTCTGTCCATGTGCCCATGATGCCAGCACTGGGGTGGCCAATGACAGAGCCAAGTCGTTTCGTGTCTTTAGTTGTTTAGCAACTCTTTCATGGTGGTTTCTCCCTAGTAGGTGTTAATGTGTGAAACAAAAATCTTCACATTCTATGCCAACTCTCATAAGTCCATCCACAAATATATATGCTTCTTAATGAGAAATCCTCTCACAGCACCAAAAAGCAATCATTTCCATTTAACCTCTGGGAACTCATTATTCAGACTTTCCCAGTCTAACCTTCGTATAACTTTCCCCACAAGGACTACCACCCAACTGACAGCAGAACTGAGTGTCAAGATTCTTTTCAACCATTTTTAGAAAAAGACACCATTTAAGCTTGCTCTCCATAAAAGGGCAGTAATTTATTACTTCCACCTGTCTTCAAATATTCTAAGACTTCTGTCCCTGATGTTGTTTATCTTTGAGGAATGTTAGGCTGTGGTATAAAATTTGATGTTTAGAATGTGTAACTTGGCAAGGCAGGTGAAAGTTTTCTACCTTCAGGGATTAATATCCATTACAGGAAGGTGAATGCAAAACAAAGCGTTCTTACTCTGAGGGATGATTTTCATTATGAATTTTTAAGCCATTCAAGAAAATATTGTGAATTGACCCTTTAAATTTGGAAAACATCTTTTACATTCTGTAACTATCTCTAACATTGAAAGATATTAAAATGTTGGTATTAAATTTCATTGCTGAAAGCATCTCCCCCCTTCGTTTTGTACATGAGCAAAGGATGAAATTATTTCTGACACCTACAATAAAAAGTATATTGTTGCTGAATAAAGGGTTGTTATTAGAAAGAAGTTACCCAACCCGTTAGGCCTGTGGCAGTTGCATAAACAGGGCCATGTTCCCTGTTAATGCTAGTATCGCACAAACACTGTGGGCTCACAGGTACACTAACCACAATCCAACTTGGCTTACGGGTTTATAAGGGTGTTTCTGCCTAGTGATCTTGTTCTGATGTACAACATGAAAGGTCTTGGCACTGCAAGAAGTCTTGGTCATCAACATCTCCCCATTTTAGCTACTCTCACCAATTCGTCACACAATCAAGAAGGCAAAAGACAGAATAGATGCAGAGGCAGTGACTATGGTTGTGGAGAAAATGTCCTGCACCAGGAATCGGAGACCACAGTTTTATTCCTGATTTTGTCTTTTAGACAAGCCAGTTAATATCTCTGAACTCAAATATACTCATCTATAAAATGGGCTCACATTAATGATTGCAGAGTATCAGTCAGGGTCAAATGAGTTTTCACATATTCAGTGTAAAAGTTCAGTGTTACAGACCTTAAACAAAGTTGTAAAGAACTTCCTGTGGTTGGTTCACTTCCTTCAAGGTTGGAGATATTGTAGAAGCATATTTTGGTTCCTTTGCATTTCATTTTTCCAGGATGCTTGGCTTTGGACCATGAGTCACCATTCTACCCCTCTTGTTTCTACCTGCCCTTTCCCCCTCTTTTTCCTCCTCGTTGGTTCTACATCCCATTCATAGCCATGAGAGAGTGAAGGAAAGTCAGAGGAAACAAAAGAAAAGGCTCAGTTGAGTCAGGGAAGTACCTTGTCGTAGAGAAGTGTCTACGTGCTGTTCCATGGCTTTCTCCAAAAAATAATACATAGCTAGTACTCTACCTGCATTATGTTCTTCCACAGTCTGCTGTTGTTAGAAGTAAAAATTCAGTGCATGAATGCACTTAACTGAAACCCACCTCACTGGACACTGATGAATGTAACTGGGGTATCAGTCCTTTGTCAAATCAAAGGAAAGAATTAAGCATCAATTCTCTGTTTAGTAGGCTTAGTTGAGGAGGAAACTGTTCTTCTTAACAGAAGATTTTCAGCTAATAAACGTGGAAGCAATGATAAGATTATAAAATAATCGTTTGAAACCCCTGAAATAACTGATTCAGGCCAAAATCGTCAGTGGTTGATAGCAGTATTTTTTTTTAAGTTTATTTATTTTGAGAAAGAGAGAGAGCACGCATGGGAGGGGCAGGGAGAGAGGGAGCAAGAGAATCCCAAGCAGGGTCTGCACTGTCAGTGCAGAATCAGATGTGGGGCTTGAACCTACCAACAGTGAGATCATGACATGAGCCAAAATCAAGAGTAGGTCACTTAACCAACGGAGACATCCAGATGCTAGATGATAGTATTATCAGAAAGGCTGACAGGGAACTTTACAGTGGAGGGGTCAGGCTGTCCCCATGTGAATCCTCTGATGATCTTAGCATCACCAAGACTGGAATGAACACACATTGTGGGCCTCCTCATACAGTGTAATCAGAAGCTCACAGTGTCTCCTATGAAGTGTTCTTGCAACAATAATTTTTTAAAAAATGAACTTGAATATAATCAAGCCTCTAAAATTAACTTCCATTCATAGTAAATATGGGAGATAGAGAAATAAGTTAAATGATGCCACAAAGAAGCAAACAGATCATTTCAGAATGTGGGCATTCCGCAGGGCAGCTTACCTGGTTTCTGCAACTAGCCAAGACCAGTGGGTGGGGAAGAGGAAGCAGATCCTCCAGGGAAGGCTGCACCACAGCCAGGTGCCACGTGTTCTGATTCTGATTGGAACAAATCAACTATGAAAACAATTTTTTAAAAAATAATCTGAGATGGGGCACCTGGGTGGCTCAGTTGTTTAAAGCGTCTGATCTTGATTTCCACTCAGGTCATGATCTCACTGTCATGGGTCTGAGCCCCATGTGAGGCTCTGTGCTAAGTGTGGAGCCTGGTTGGGATTCTCTCTCTTCCCCTCCCCCCACTCTCAAAATAAATAAATAAACATTTAAAAAATAATCGGACACACTTTATTAAGGAGTGGATTTTAGATCCTATAAAGGCATTATTGTTAAAATTTTGACACAATGATGGCATTATGACTATGATTTAAAAGTTCCTATTTTTAGAGATTCATAGGTCAAGCGTGCAGGGATGAGATGACTTCATGTCTGAGACGTACTTTTTGAAAGTTCAGCAAGGGCAAAAACAGGGACAAATAAATGTTGCAAAATCTTTATAATTGTGTGATTATGATTATATGTAATTATAATCAGGATGATGGGTATATGGAGGTTTATTGTACTATTCTTGCTATGCTTATGTGTGTTTGGATTTTTTTACAGAAATTCCAAATGAGAAAGAGAAAGAAGGCAAAAAAAACAAGGGCATATACTGATTTGGGAGGACATGTAAACACTGTAAAACCTAAGAACCAAAGTTTAGACAACTTTAACTTTTTATAGGAGCTCACAGGTTTCAAATATCCTATTATGGAGGAAAAATATTTCATGGGAAAATGATACAATGAAGAGTGTGTGTGTGTGTGTGTTTATATTTCTAATTCCTTAAATAGCAAACGACAAATTTTCTCTCTCTCTCTATATATATATATAAATAATGCTTATTTATTTTATATATTATATTATATATTATTATAGTTATATTAAAATATTAAATATTAATCATTATTAATAAGTAATGTTAAAATATTAAATATTAAATTATAATGTCAATCATATGTTGTAATATTATTATATTATATAAAATATATTATATATAAGTATTATATATATTATATTATATATAAATATTATATTTATATATAATATTTATATATAATATATGTATAATGTTTATTTATTTTATTTTTGAGAGAGAGACAGAGAGAGAGCGTGAGCAGGGGAGGGGAAGAGATAATGAGGGAGACAGAGAATCCCAGGCAGGATCAGAGCCCAATGTGGAGCTCAAACTCATGAACTGTGAGATCATGACCTGAGCCAAAACCAAGAGCCAGATGTTTAACCAACTAAGCCACCTGGGCACCCCGTGACAAATCTAGTCTTTAGCAAAATGATAAAGTTCCTATAGCCAGTAGAGGTTCCTAGACAGACAACCCACATGCAATATATGAGATAAGTATCTTAATCTCACTGCATTAAAAGAAAAAGTCTTCATTTAAATTTTTTAAAAATATTTATTCATTTTTGAGAGACAGAGAAACAGAGCACAAGCAGGGGAGGGGCAGAGAGAAGAGGGAGACACAGAATCGGAAGCAGGCTCCAGGCTCTGAGCTATCAGCACAGCCTGACGTGGGGCTCAAACTCATGAACTATGAAATCATGACCTGAGTCGGACACTTAACCGACTGAGCCACCCAGGTGCTCCCCAAATGTCTTCGTTTAAAAATAACACTTAATAATTATTGCTGATGTAAACACCAAAATCTAGACATATACCCTAGAACAGATGTGTTATTAGTTCACTGTAACTGTATACATGGAGATTCAAATGTACCAAACCAGACAAGAACTGGTTTGGTACCTTGCCCTGCATGACAAAATGCCAGATCCCTGGGAATTAGAAGACCTGAGAGTCATCCCTCCCCTGCTGCTGACGTGTTATATGACCTTGGGCATGTTCATTCACCTCTCTTGGCCTTGTTCCCCCTTCTACCGAATGTGCATAATACTTTCCATCTACTTACCTTGGGGAAATGGTGAGGACTAATGAGAAAACATCAGTGAAGTGCTTTGAGCTCCTTAGGAAAAAAAAATACTGTCTCAGTACTACAGTGTATGACGTTTTTATTTTGACAGAGAACCACATGAGGTTTCTGATTTGTAGATAACAAACCAAGCTTTATAATCATCAACAAACACCATGTAGATCACATTTCTTAACAAGGAATGCTGTCCAAATAACTTTTTAATTGAACCCAGTTTCAATTCACATTTAAACCTCATAGTTTCACTAGAAAGGCTGTGTAAATTGCAATTAAGCAGAGGTTTGCAGGATTTCAGCTATTCACTGAAAGGTCTGGAATGAAAGGTTTAAAAACCCTGAATTCTAGTTGGATGTGACTGTTATAAATTCTGATTTTAATTGAGATAACCACATGGGAGCAGAATAGGTTAAAATTAGTAATTACTTTAATTTTAGTTCTTAAACAAAATTACTGTCTAATCCCCCATTGCATAGGAACAGTAAAAAAATTAAAATGTCCAGGGAATATTGATTCTTTCCCTAGATCACTGTCAGCATGGTTATTTCTAAGCTCTTCCTCAATTAAGGAAATAGAATATACAAGAAATGCATTTTAATATATCAACAAATCATTCTGGGTATTGAAATGCTGAAAAGCACAAACACATGGTTTTAGTTTAAGCAGGAGAGGTTAAAACATAATTATAAAATATAATTATTTCTTTCCCTTTTAACTCCTTCTTCCTCAGTTTATAAATTCAAGAATATTTAGACAAAGTCAATCCCTTGCCTAGAACCCTCCAGTGGCTTCCCAGAGCACTGTTTATTAAACCCAAACTCCCGAGCAGCTTCTGCCCACTTCCTTCTTTTCGTCACAGCCATGCCTTCCCTGTTCACATGGCTTTTTCTTCTGTTCCTTGAACTTGCAAATTTATTCTTTGCCCTTGCTGTTCCTTTCAACAGGATTACTCTTCCTTCATTTCATTACATGCCTGCCTCCTTTTCACTATTCACACCGCAGCTCAAATGTTTCTTCTTGAAAGAGGCCCCCAGTGACCCCTATTGTAAGTAGCTACCTCCCTACCCCCACCCTCTATACATCACTCTCTTTTGGCATCATAACATTGATCGTTTTCTGATTTTATCTTCTTCATTTATTCGTTTGCTTGTTGTCTGACTCTTCTATTCAGCAGGGGTACTATCTCCTGCTCACCTCTGTTTCTGGCATATTAGAGCGTAGAAATATTCTAACTATTCAACCCATTCGTTCAAGAACTAACTTCCCGTGCCTGTTTTTCTGGAATCTAAGGTTGAAACTATCTAATCCCGGGGCGCCTGGGTGGCGCAGTCGGTTAAGCGTCCGACTTCAGCCAGGTCACAATCTCGCAGTCCGGGAGTTCCAGCCCCGCTTCGGGCTCTGCGCTGATGGCTCAGAGCCTGGAGCCTGTTTCCGATTCTGTGTCTCCCTCTCTCTCTGCCCCTCCCCGTTCATGCTCTGTCTCTCTCTGTCCCAAAAATAAATAAACGTTGAAAAAAAAAATTAAAAAAAAAAAAAAAAAGAAACTATCTAATCCCTAGAAGAGTACTCCAACAAGGAACAGAATAGCAAACTCACTTTGCCTAGGTTATAACCCATTTTAAAGATGAAATTGCTTGGGTTGGAATCAGCAATTAGAGGCTTTTAATAAGCCGCATGCCTCAGACTCTTGAGGAAACAGCTGGCTATAGTCAGTTTAATCTAGGCCAGGCCCTCTACCAAAAATCAGAGTGCTGGTTTTCTTTCCTTTTTTTTTTTTTTAATGTGAATTTATTTTTGAGAGAGAGACAGAGTGTGAGTGGGGGAGGGACAGAGAGAGAGAGGGAGACACAGAATCTGAAGCAGGCTCCAGGCTCTGAGCTGTCAGCACAGAGCCCCACACAGGGCTCAAACCCATGAACTGTGAGATCATGACCTGAGCTGAAGTCAGACATTTAACCGAGCCAGGAGCCCCAATTTTCTTCAATCTGGCCCAGGTCTGCAGGTTTACATGCTACCCAAGCAATCAGAATAGCTCAAGCTTTATTTGCAAATGGTCTAGCCATCAGGAAACCTGTTACTTCTATAACTTTATTCATTGGTTCAACAAATCTTAATTGAGAATGTGCTGGTTCTAGAACTTTACTAGGTTCTTTACAAGACAAGGTCACTTCAAAAGAGATGTAAAAGTAAACAAGACATTGTATCTGCCCTTAGGGAGCTAACAATCTAACAAATAAATAAAAAAATTAAAACACAGGGGGAAGTGAGGCGTGTAATGGGAATATAGCAAGGTCCCTTACTCAATCTAGGGCAAGAATGATGCTGGGAAGGCTTCCCAGGGAACATGCCACTTACAATGAGATCTGAGACTGAGTGTAGCTGATAACAAGTATCAGGTGATGCAGAGAAGCCAGAGTGTTCTAAGTAATGGGTGTAGTATATGCAAAGACCAGGAAATAATAGAGCACACAAAAAGAAGCTCATTGTGGCTACAAGATTTGGGGGAAGGGGAGGTGGGAGGAGCTGTAATATAGAAATGAGCAGGGACCAGATCATGAAAATCTTATAAAGCCAAGTTGAGAAATTTGGACTTAATTCCGAGGGCAGTGGACAACCAATACATTATTTGCAGCATGAGAGTGACATGATCAGATTTGTGTAGCTGATCACTCTAGCTACAAAGTGCAAATTGAATCTTCCAGGACAGAGACCAAAGGCAAGGAAATGATTTAGAATCTTTTTGCAGTAATTGAGGTGAGAAATGTTAGTGGTCTTTACTGTTAGTGGCAATGGTGATGATGAGAAGTGATTTTAGATATGTTTAGCAAGTAGAATTGACAAGACTTGGCATTTGGATATGGGGGATGATGAACAGGGATGGGTCAAAGATGACAGGTTTCTGGCTTGGGAAACTAGGCCAATAGTGGGGCCATTCACCCAGGTAGTAAATCAAAGATGAGAGAAGGGTATGGGAAGAAGTTAAGCTTTGAATTCCTAGCACTGAGTCGCTTCTAGTACATTTTTTCATTCATTCATTTATTTATTTTCAGAGAGAGAGAGAGAGAGACTGTGCACACACATATGTGCACAAGAGCACATGAGTCAGGGAGAGGCAGAGAGAGGGAGAGAGAAAATCCCAAGCAGCCTCCTCATTGTCGATGCAGAGCCCAATTCGGGGCTCTGTCTCACTAAGTGTGAGATCATGACCTGAGCCGAGATCAAGAGTTGGACACACAACTGACTGAGCCACCCAGGCACATCACTTCTGGTACATTTACATTGAGATATTTAGCTGGCAGTTGGTCATCTGAGATTCAGGAGGGAAGTCTGTCTGGGCAAGAGATGTTAAACTGGAAGCCACTAGCATCAAGGTGGTAACTGAAGCCATGAGAGTGGATAAGATCTACTGTTCTTCATGGGATAGAGTGGAAAAAACAATCAGCTGATTTTTTAAAAAGCAATTGACTTTTTCAATGAGAATGGCTAGAAAAGAATAGAAATATGCTACCAGAAAGATTGAAGCAGTGTATCTTTACTGCTGCTAGAATTTAGAGGTTTTAGGGGCTCTTGCGTGGCTCGGTTGGTTAAGCGGCTGACTTCAGCACAGGTCATGATCTCATGGCTCATGAATTCGAGCCCAGCGTCAGTCTCTGTGCTGACAGCTCATAGCCTGGAGCCTGCTTCAGATTCTGTGTCTCCCTCTCTCTCTGCCCCTTCCCTGCTCATGCCCTCTCTTTCAAAAATAAATAAATATTAAAAAAAAAAAGAATTTAGAGTCTTTTAAGTTCAAGGCTAAGTGCCCAAGATGGCTCAAAATTTTGAGTGACCAAGTAGTGAACAGGTGAGAAAATTGTCTTTTGGGGAAATTCTATATTACTGATTGAGGGAGCTGAAGCTTCTTGCCATGTTTCTTTTACCTAATGAGCTTTTTAGCAAGTGCTTTGAGATGTACAAATTTTTATTGTACTGACTATTGCTTCCAGAGTTTTACCTCTGTCCATCTGCTTCCAAGAATTCAGTGCCCGTGCAAACCAGTACAGCAGCTCTCAGGCAAACTGTCAAGAAATGAAGTTAACTTTGCTTTACCAGAAGGACAATTTTCCAAGATGGTTGTTCAAACTTTTATAAAGGAAAAAAGTGCATAAAATCTGGAGACTTTTTGTTTGGGTAAGAAATGCTACAGGAGAAAAGGCATGGAAGGTAAAAATGGTTTTTGAACTGCTTTGTTTTCTCAGGCATCACGAACATGAGAAGGAAGTAAGAGCATTTACGGAGTATCTAGTTTCTGTGCCATTACCTAATCTAAATGAATAGACACAAAATGTAGTACCATCTGCAGGCTGTTGGAAACTGATTTCTATCATATCCCATTTGTATCAGATGTGTGGTTATGTTAGGGGCCGTAATTCATGTTCTGAATATAACATACAAGTGCAGAATAAGACAAAAATTGGTAGCCACACAAGTCTGGGGACTGTGTAAGAGTTTTCTATAGAGTTATGTCCAGAAAGAAGAATGACCTTTGTCTGAAAAGACCAGAAGCAGAGCCATTAATACAGGTTCATATGGGGACAGTATATTGATTCATTTCATAAACTGAGAACTTAGAAACTTTAAGCATCTAGAAGAGAAGCAAAAGATACGTTAAATACATCAGACCTATTTTTAAAGTTTATTAATTTTTGTTAATTATATGAAAAATATAGCTCTACCTCTTGTAGAAACATAGGGGAAAAAATGAAGGAAAACAAAAACTAACCATAATCCAACATCCCATCAACCTTAATATTTTGCTGTGTTTCCTTCCATTCTTTTCTCCAAGTATGTATATGTTTATGTGAGTATGTGTGTATTTAAGACATAGTGTTTCATATTACAGCCTAGTTGATACTGTAGTGACTGTTAAGATTGTTGGTTATATCAAATTTCATATTTGCTTTTTCCCTGAAAAGGAAGAAAAATGTTTCAAATCTTAAAATTGAGGAACTATAGGGATTCCGGGCTGGCTCAGTCAGTGGGTTGTAAGATCAAGCCCCATATTGGGTGTAGGGGTTACTTAAGAATAAAATCTTACAAAATGTGGTGCCTGGGTGGCTCAGTTAAGCATCCAACTCTTGATTTCAGCTCAGGTCATGATCCCAGGTTCGTGGGATTGAGTCCCACAACAGGCTCCACACTGAGTGTGGAGCCTGCTTAAGATTCTCTCTCTCTGCCCCTCTGCCCCACTCAGTCTCTCTCAAATACAAAATAAATAAAAATAAATAAATATAAAAAAATAATATTGTCCTATTTGATAGTAAAGACTCGCCTGGCAGGAACCATGGAAAAGAGGGGGATCTTACCAGTTTAATTTACTAAACTGTGTTAATATAGTTTTGTTCATGAATATTGTCTTTATTGAATTCCTGGAAGGAAGGCATTAGAATACTTCCTTTGAGTTGAGGGTATGTTTATATCCAGGGCACACATTAATAAGACTGGCTCTGTGGTTAGAGAATTTTATAATATGAGAATACCGGGACATCTAATTTCTTTGATTAGGACTTTATTAAATTTTCTTGAAAGTCACCTTGCTTGCCGCCATTCCTTCTCTTACAGCTCCTGCCTCTGCACAAAATACTCTGAAACAACCTCTTTTCAGTTTATAGTATTTCATCCTCATAATAGCACATGCCTTTACCCCTGAGTAAAATTGTATGAAATTCAATTCTTATAAAATCATTCATTATAGTTTCTAATTTTTTAAGTTTTTTTGAAAAAGATGTTATGCTTTTTTTTTTTTTTTGAGAGAGAGTGAGTGCAAGTGGGAGAGGGGCAGAGAGAGAGGGAGAGAGAATCCCAAGCAGACTCTGTGCTGTCAGTGCAGAGTCCGATGCAGGGCTCGAACTCACAAACCGTGAGATGGTGACTTGGACCAAAATCAAGCATCAGATACTTGATCTACTGAGCCACCCAGGTGCCCCAACATTTAAGAACTTTTTAGGAGCCTGTGACCTAAAGTGTTTTGTAAATACCATAAGAGGTAGATTAAGACTGACTCACCAATTGTTCTGCCACTGTCTCAAATTTCCTATCCTTTTACTCTTTGTTCAGTACACTTCTTGTTCTAGTCTAGTCAAATAGAAAACCCTTTACTATACCCATTGTTCTCCTCTCTCCACCCCAGCTGCATTGTGTCAAACAGTCTTTCATTGTGTCCTGGAAAATCATTTCTATTTTATTCTTCAAAATATTTTAAAAACCAACCTCTTCTAAGAAAGGGACCCTAAAACACTCTAACCTTTGGAAATAATTTAAAGGGACTCCGAATGTTGTGGAATCCTGGTCTTTGTTTTCTTTTTGCCCTATTTCCCCTCAAATCTGAAGCCAACTCTTCCTATGCCTTTTTCAGTTTCAAAAGACAGTACATTCTTTGAGATCTTGCCTTTTGCAACAACCTGGATGAAACTCGAGTGTAATCATGCTAAGTGAAATAAGTCAGTCAGAGAAAGACAAATACCATATGACTTCACTTGAATGTGAAATTTAGGAAACAAAATAGATGAGCAAACAAAGAAAAAGAGACAAACAAAGAAACAGACTCTTGAGGCACCCGGGTGGCTCAGTTGGTTGAGCGTCCGACTCCGGCTCTGGTCACGATCTCACAGTTTGTGAGTTCGAGCCCCGCGTTGGGCTCTGTGCTGACAGCTCAGAGCCTAGAGCCTGCTTTGGATTCTGTGTCTCCCTCTCTCTCTCTGTCCCATCCCCACTCATGCTCTGTCTCTCTCTGTCTTAAAAATAAATAAAACATTTAAAAAAAATTTTTTTTAAATCAACCTCTTAAATGCCGAGAACAAATTAGTGGTTGCTAGGGAGTGGGGGTTTGGGGGTGTGGGGAGGGTTGAGACACATGAAGGGAAGCAAGAGGACACTTATCTTCATGAGCACTGAGAAATGTATAGAATTGTTGAGTCATTGTACATGTAAAACTAATGTAACATTGTATGTTTATTATACCTTAACTTAAAAAAGAAAAGAAAAAAAATTCAGTACATTCTCTTCAGTGTGTAAACATGACTAACATAGATGCCTCTTTACGGTTAAGTTCTTCCTCCCATCAGATCTAAAGTGTCCCTTAAAGCTTCCATCCGTGTGTATTTCCTACTAATAAAATGAGATTAACTATTCCTTTATCTGCATAACAGCTGTTCAAATGCGGAACACAATTATGCCTACCGCATTTCCTTTTCTTGTCCATAATAAACTCCTCCGGTTTCTTCATTTTTTTCCTTTTGTAACATATTCTCTTTCAGTCCTTTGGCTAAGATCAAATGTGTACATGTGGTATGGTTTCCAAATATTTCATCAACTTGGTTGCCTTAGCTTGTCAGCTGTCTTAACAAGGCTCATATCACCAAATATAAAATTCCATCTTAGTGTAAACTTTCCAAATTAGTAGGACCCAGAGCTTGACCCAGGCCAGGATTTTTAGGCTGGTTGTAGGAGTGGACCTTGCTGCTTGGGTCTGTGAGGTATAAGCAAAAAAATATTTGATGGCCGCTTCCAATTTTAGTGTGGACCAGAAGTAAGGGACAATTCAAAATGTCAAGTAAGGGGAGGGCAAAATTGGACCCGAAGCAAAACATTAGTCATCCAGAATGGTTAAATTGGAATGTTTTAATGTGTTCTTGTTAGTTGTCTCTATGGGGTAAAGCTTACATATTTCCAGGACAATAAAACACAAGAACACAGAGATAAGGAGCTGAATCTTTTTACAATATCCTATCCGAGGCATCAGTCAAGGAGAGAGAAGTCAAAGATGCTAAGCTGTTTTGAACAGAGCTTGTATGGCTTTGAATGGGATATTCTGTGTTGATTAACAGCCTCAGATGGCTTTTGCCTTTTTAACTAGAGCATCACTCTGTGGGCTCAGCTGTGATTATGCTCAGGTCTCTCATATGAACTGTGGCCATTAACAGGACACAATTCTTCCCTTGTGTGATTTATTTTTTCCTTTAAATTCAAGAATTTCTATTTATCCCCGTTAGAATTCCTTTTCTGAGCATTCTACCTGGTTTAGAGCTTAAGTGCTTTGATGTTGAACTGCCCGGGCTTGGAACTCAGTTCATCCATTTTCTAGCTATGATGTTGGGCAAACTGTTTTACCTTGTAAATATTTTCTTAAATAACACTTTTTTCTTACTAACCATATTGTCTCTAACTTAGTCTTACTAACCTTTGTCTCTAACTTAGTCATGTGACATCTCTCTTGCCAGGCATTGTGTTAGATACACAATAAATACCTTTTCTGCGGTGTTCATTGAATTGACTAATAAAATTGTTGCACACATTAGTTACAGTAGCTTCAAGAATCAACCCCTGGACACATCTCTTTTTTTTTTTTTTATGTTTATTTATTTTTGAGAGAGAGAGAGAGAGAGAGAGAAAGAAGTCAGAGCACATGCAGGGGAGGGGCAGAGAGAGAGGGAGACACAGAATCTGAAGCAGGCTCCAGGCTCTGAGCTGTCAGCACAGAGCCCTATATGGAACTCAAAATCAAAAACTGTGAGATGACGACCTGAGCTGAGGTTGGACACTTAACTGACTGAGCCACCCAGGCACCCCATGGACACATCTCTCAACTCTAACTTTTTCTTTAAGTGGGTAAGTAGATAGATATCTATTAATGAATATACAAAGATTATGATTGTTGAAACTGATACAAATACAAGTTAGTAAACTTTTCTCAATCCACAAGCACATCTGTTTAACTTTTTTGTTAAATGTTTCATGGTGACTGAGAACAAACTGAGGGTTGATGGGGGGTGGGAGGGAGGGGAGGGTGGGTGATGGGTATTGAGGAGGGCACCTTTTGGGATGAGCACTGGGTGTTGTATGGAAACCAATTTGACAGTAAACTTCATGTATTGAAAAAAAAATGTTTCACGGTGGACACACAACAGAGTTCAAGACCCAGTCAGTATCATTAATAGAAGAACAAGAAGAAATACAGTTAACGTATGTATTCTCCTAAAGAATGTACCCTTTTCAGCCTGTATTTTTTTCCCCAGAGAATCACTATTTTTAATAATTCTAACTGAAAATAACCCACCAGTAGGGAAATTAATTGTGGGATATTAACTTATTGGAATAATACATGGCAATAAAAACAAGAACAAATTACAGTCACACAGAACAACCTGGATGAGTCTCAGCAAGTAATGCCAAGTGAGAGAAGCCAGACACGAAATAACACACATTCTATTATTCCACTTAAATAAAGTACAAAAACAGGCAAAAGTTATCAATGCTATTAGAAATCAGCCTAGTGATTATCCTTGAAGGAGTAGGTGGGTAGAAGGGGTCCTGTAGGGGTCTAGCCTGTATTTTGTACTTATTCATGTACTGTGCCATTGTCAACACTTAAGATTTTCCGATAGAAATAGAGTTTTGTCTATAAACTACATACAAAACATATAAAAGAGGCTAAAACGTCCTTTGCCTAAATGCATCAGAAATGCTATGAAATACGTTTCAGTTAGAAGTGATTACTCCGTCTTTCTGAAAATCTTTACTCATCAGGTCTATAGCTTCTCAGGCTCTGTGTGCTTGTTGGAATTTGGTTGCCTGACCCAAGCATCCAGCAGACTTTCTGCTAGACCAGCTGTCAATGAATGAAAAACAAGAAGCTCTCCACTGTACCGCGTGTGTTAGGTCATTCAGTTCTATAAAAGGAATGCTTGATTTGATCATCAGTGGCTGGGGTCTGGCAGCCGGAAGGTGACTGCAACCATGTCCTGTATTTATATCAACCTCAATCACTCACTGTCTACCAACTGAGAAACTTGGTTCTAATAAGATGCTCTCAGCCTTATATTTGATTTCCATAAATTACTTGTTTATTATCTGCACTGCAGATAATGTGCAGTAAATTTTCTTCGTCCTGGGTCAGCTGCTTCTGGTCCTCTTTCACTCCACGTCCCCTACCACCCAGCTGGGGTGTGCCAGCAGAAAAGACACACTAACTTTAATATTGGTGTAAATCAGTGGTTTTCAACTGGGACTGATTTTGCCTCCCAGGGGACATTTTTGGTTGTCACAATTGACGCCTGGTGATAGAAGCCAGAGATGCTGGTGACATCCTACAATACAAAGGGTACCCACCACAAAAAGTGATCGGGTCTAAAATATCAGTAGTCTTAAAGTTGAGAAACCTTGGCCTACGTAAGGATAAAATAAGGAAGCAATTTACAATTAGCATGTATATTTCAAGTTGAAATATGAGTGATTTGGGGGTCAGCTTCTGTTCTGGATTCTCTACCGCTTCTCTTCATGGACAAGATAGTGGACATCGAATATACATTCACTATTCCTTGCGCATGTCTTTCACTGGTAAACACCCCTCATATAATAACACCCGTCATACAACTAATAAATAAAGTTTATTATTTATTTTGAGAGAGAGAGAAAGAGAGAGAGAGAGAATGAGCAGGGCAGAAGCAGAGAGAGAGGGAGAGAGAGAGAATCTCAAGCGGGCTCTGCACTGTCCGTGTGAAGCCGGATGCAGGGCTCGAACTCACGAACCACAAGATAATGACCTGAGCCGAAACCAAGAGTCACCCAATTGCCCCGACACTCCTTCTTTTTAAGTGGGAATGTCTAATGCTGGTCATTTGTACCATGGCTGAGGGAATATTTGTGGATGGTAGAAATTTGTGTGAAGAAAGTTTTCATAGTCTTAACTACGAGTATGGAAAATATCCTCAATGTCAAACCTTTTGGACTCCAAGAGGTTTAAGCCTCAGGATTTTCTGGTTTCTGCATGTTCACCCAATTTTTATATATTCTTTCTATACCTCAAAGGCCTCTTTCATTATCCTCCTTTGACCCTGATTAACTGAGTTACTTGCCTGCTCAGACTTCAGTTCTGCACGACTGGCCAAATTCTTGGCGTGAAACTTGCTTTCTCATTCTCATCGTAAAAGTATTGTTAATATTGATAAATTTTAATTGCTTTTCACACTTCTTTCGAGAGTGGCCTTGTGATGCTCTTAAATTTACATTTGTCTCAACGGCTCTGCAAGTAGCATTCTTTCTTTTAAATGAAGAAATTACATTTTATTTGGGAAAATTAAGTCAGTACAATGTGAAGTTAGAAGCAGGCTCCCTGTAGAGACACTTTTCATTTCGTGGCTCTTCATGTACACCTCAAACTCTCAGTAGCTTACTGCATCCTGAACTTGAGTCTTCAGTGTTTAGAGGGTCAGTTGAAAGGGCCCAAGAAGTGTGCTCGTATTAATAGTCCCTCTAGGAGTGTGACCACATGTCTGGTTCAGAATTGAAATGCATAACAGCATCCAAAGGAATGGATTGATTCCAGGATTCTTGCAGGAGCTCTAAGCCATGCCAGAAGACCAGAGTGGATCCAAATTCTACCAACTCTTAACCAAACCTCACTCCTGAGAACTTTGGAGTACAAGCAAGAAATAAGGAGTGGGTCCGAGGAGCAGCAGGCTATGATAGGAATATACTAACAAAGCATACGTCAGGCTTCTAAATGAGAAGAATGTGAGAGGTGACTATGTTTCTTAAAGTCAGGCCTAACTTGGGGCGCCTGGAAGGCTCAGTCGATTAAGCTTCCGACCTCGGCTCAGGTCATGATCTCACAGTGCGTGAGTTCGAGCCCCACATCGGACTCTGTGCTGATAGCCCAGAGCCTCAAGCCTGCTTTAGATTCTATATCTCCCTCTCTCTCTCCCCCTCTCCCACTTGCACTCTGTCTCCCTCTCTCTCAAAAATAAATAAACATTAAAATTAAAAAAAAAAAAAAGTCAGGCCTAACTCAAACCCTGATCTTCTCCCCAGACCCTGGAGACTCCAAACTTGTGGGGTTTAGAAAGATAATTGTGTGATTTCCCCCCAGCATTTCCAGAAAGCTGCTGACCTCATCTTGGAAAAATGTGCTCAAAAGTCATCCTAACTTGCACCTTCCTGTTGACTCTGTCTCTAGCAGAAATTGAACAAATGTACCATAATCATCATTATTTGACGTGACCATGAAATCCATAAGAATAATAATCACAGGAACGATTTCCATGAAAATTGAATTAACCAATTATTAAACATAGCAGAAACATGCAGGTTTTAAAGTAAACATGGTGGGCATCTTAAGTAAGCTCATATCTGAAAAGTTCTGAAAGAATTTTTTATAACCACAAAGATGTTGTGTAACTGGTCCCTATATGGCAATACAGAGGCGGCACAGTCAAACTACTCTAACATGGTGGTTAAGAGCAATGATTTGGTGTCAGACAGACCATTGGTGAAATCCTGGGTTTGCTGCTTAGTAGCTGAGTGGTCTTGGACAAGTGACTTAAACTTTCTTAGCCTCAGTTTCTTCATATGAAAAATGGAGATAATAATGGTTCCTTATCTCATGGGCTTTTGGTAATATTAAATAATATCTTGTGTGTAAAATATTCATTCAGTCCCCCAATAAATATTACTTTATATTTAATCTTTCTATGCAAGCAAGTAATAATGTTTTGGACATCTGTCTAAAGCACATAACTGAAGAGGTGCCTAGCTAGCTGAGTTGGTAGAGCATGTGATTTTTAATCTTGGGGTCCTGAGTTTGAGCCCCACATGGGAGATTACTAGAAAAATAAAATAAACCAAAAAATATAACTGAAGTATGGCAAGATCATGGTACTTAGGGAATTTCATTTAATACTAGGGATAATTTGTAGGAACTTTTTCTACCTTCTTTATTTTTTAAAAACGTTTATTTATTTATTTTGAGAGAGAGAGAGAGAGAGAGAGAGAGAGAATGTGAGCAGAGGAGGGGCAGAGAGAATCCCAAGCAGGATTCACACTGTCAGCATGGAGCCCTACTCCCTACTCAGGGCTTGATCCCGTGAACTGTGAGATCATGACCTGACCCAAAACCAAGAGTTGGAGCCACCCTGGCCCCCCTACTTTTATTTTTTTATTGTGGCAAAATATACACAACAAAAAACTTACTATTTTAACTATTTTTAAGTGTACAACTCACTAGTATCAAGTACGACCACAATGTAATGCAACCATCATCACTATCTATTTCCAGAACTTTTTCATCATTGCAAACAAAAATTCTATACTTATAACAATAATTCTGTTATTCATCTAGTCAATTTGAATGACTTTTATTATTTTTCTATACAAAGAAGGCACATTTCCCTTTAATATTCCCTTTAATATTATGCAAGTATATCATAAATACAGAAGAAAATACAGATAAAAATTAAAAATTAAAATTAAATCATTTGAAATTTCATTCTTCACCAGTAAATACATTGATATTTTGGTATATCATACTGCTGCTTTTTGTCTTGAAAAATATATATATACAATGGAAATATATATAATGGAATCCTATTGTGAATCTTATTTTCTTTTCTAAAAAGAATCTTTTAGGGGCATCTGGCTGGCTCAGTCTGTGAAGCATACAACTACTATGTGTGTAAAAATTTACTTAAAAAATAATATCTTAAAGAAAAAAATATTTAAATTAGGTAAGCACATTTCAGTAGAAGTGGTAAATAACCATGCAGGAGAGAGACAGAGAGTACTTCTGTGTTAAAAACAAGGCTTTGATGGTGGAGCCCCCGGTTGGCTCAGTTGGTAGAACATGATCTCCTGGTGGTGTTTTTGACCCATGTTGGGTGTGTTGCCTACTTTAACAAAAAAAAAAAAAAAAGGCTTAAAAAATTTTTTTAATGCTTATTTATTTATTATTTTTTTAATATGAAATTTATTGTCAAATTGGTTTCCATACAACACCCAGTGCTCATCCCAACAGGTGCCCTCCTCAATGCCCATCACCCACTTTCCCCTCCCTCCCACCCCCCATCAACCCTCAGTTTATTCTCAGTTTTTAAGAGTCTCTTATGGTTTGCCTCCCTCTCTGTAACTTCCCCCCCTCCCCTCCCCTGTGCTCTTCTGTTAAGTTTCTCAGGATCCACATAAGAGTGAAAATATATGGTATCTCTCTTTCTCTGTATGACTTATTTCACTTAGCATAACCCTCTCCAGTTCCATCCACATTGTTACAAAAGGACATATTTCCTTCTTTCTCATTGCCAAGTAGTATTCCATTGTGTATATAAACCACAACTTCTTTATCCATTCATCAGTTGATGGACATTTAGGCCCTTTCCATAATTTGGCTATTGTTGAAAGTGCTTCTATAAACATTGGGGTACAAGTGCCCCTATGCATCAGCGCTCCTGTACCCCTTGGGTAAATTCCTACCAAAAAAAAAAAAAAGGCTTTGATGGGGAAGCAGTGAGGGGCAAAAGGCCAAAATGACTTGTTTTTATGACGACAGTTGCATCTGAACACTAATTCTTCCTTAATTCACAGCTGTCAGGATCCTAAGAATTACTGTAGCAATTCATCCTGAACCCTAATTGTCATCCCTCACACTCTCTCAAAATAACGTAAACAAATGAAAATCTTTTAAAAACATAACACTAAACCAAAACTAATAAAAAATGGCCATCTCAAAAAAGAAATAAACAGAGTGGTGGGGGAAAAAATGAAATGGCTTCTCTGAATGTATCTTGTTGTATATCATTTGGCCACGTAAAGTATATCAATGTTGCACATATTCAAAAAATTAAAAAAATGTTTTTAAAGCAATCTATAAAAATTAAAAACAGACTGAAACAAATGAACCTAACCTGAACTGAACTGAATGAATGAATTGAAACAAATGAACTTAATATCAAGTCCCTAACACAAAAGACACAACTAAAAAGATACAAAGAAAAGAATTATTTCAGGGGCACCTGGGTGGCTCAGTCAGTTAAGCTTCTGACTCTTGATTTCCACTCAGGTCATGATATCACAGTTTGTGACGCTGTTCCCCACATCAGGCTCTGCACTGACAGCGTGGAACCTGCTTGGGTCTCTCTCTCTCTCTCTCTCTCTCTCTCCCCCTCCCTCCCTCCCTCCCCTGCTTGTGCTCTATTTCTCTCTCTCAAAATAAATAAACATGAAAAAAAATTATTTCAAGAGTATACCTTAACAGAACATATTCTAAGAACCAGTAGAAGTACAAAGAAATCATAAGCTGTATTCTGTATCTAATTCTTAGAGGGAATATTGATATTATTCTGGAACCATTTTAAACACACTATAGATTAATGCAAATAAGTAATTATGTTGATCTTAGGAAAAGATTTTCAGTGTAAGAGAAACATGTAGAAAATCAAAGAACTTAAGAAAAATCCTATGGGATTACATTGTTATAATGTTATAATGTTAACAATGTAACAATGTTAAATTTGAATTGGATATACTATCAGCATTTTTTTCTTTTTCAAATGTACATGTTTCCTAGCACTATTTATTGAAAAGGTCTAGGAGCAGTGACATCCCAGTAGCGATGCTGAAATACTTGACTGAGGCAACAATCATCATTGAGTGAAACCATTAGTAGAAAGGCAGATGCGAACTTTACCATGAGGGATAATAAGGCTGTCGGCAAGACTGATCAATCTTAGCACCTTGGAAAGTGAAACAACAGATATTATGTGTCTCCTGATGTGATGCATTATGAAGCACACAGCACTTATCCAGTATCCCTGTGGGAGGGAAAATGCTGACCCTGAATCTAATCAATTCTTTTGATCCAACTTTCATTTACAGTAAATACAGGGGATAAAGGAGCAAGTTAAATGACACCACAAAAAAGCAAACATTCTTCAGACATTATCTGGTTTCTGCAACTAGTTAATGGGTTGGGGTGGGGGGAGGGTCGGAGAAGTGACCTTTTTAGAAAAAAAGATGCTAACAGGCACGATAACTAAATGCTATATGTAGAGACATTGTTTGAATTCTTATTCTGAGAACTATAAAAACACACTTTTGATGCAATCAAACATTTTGATTATGGTCTGGATATTAGACGATGCCAGAGAATTACTGTTAATTTTGTTAAGGGTGATGATGAAATTTCAGTTATGTAAGAAAATGTTTATTTTTGTAGATGTTAATACTGAAGTATCATATGATACTTGACATGACACAATGTCTGGGATGCAGGATAAAGTTTGATCGCAGAAAAAAGAGAGCAGATGAAGCAAATGTGGCAGAAGTTTTAATGTGTTGAATCTGGGTAATATACATCAGAAACCATTGTATAGGCTCTCTACTCTGGGATATATTTGCAATTTTTCAAAACAAAATTTTTTAAGTGGAAAACTACTTATATCTGTTCTGGTTACCACTGCTGTGTAACAGAGTACCCCAACATTTATTGGCTTAAAGACAATAAATATTGTATCTCATATTTTCTCTGGATCAGAAGTTTGGGGAGGGCTTGCCATTGCAGTTCCAGCCCTTGTAATTTCTTGTGTGATTGTGGCTGCGGCTGTAACAGATATGGGGAGGGGTAGGGCAAGGTGGGAAGGGAGGCTGGAAGAACTTGAGACTGGCCGGTCAGCTTTCTCAATTGCCATATATAGTCACGGGGCCTTTCTGTGTGCTCTCGCCATGTAGGCTAATTTGACCTTTCTCATACACAATGGCCTCAGGGAAGACAGCATGTTTAGTTGGTGGCTGATGTCTTCAAAAGCGAATATTTCAGTGGACAAAGTAGGAGCGTGTTGCCTTTTGTGTCCTCACCTGGGAAATCACATAGTGTCATCTCTGTCCTCTATTAGTTGAAGCAGAATCAAAAGTTAGCCCATTTACAAGGACCGAGGTCAAAGACTGCCCTTTTGATGAGAGGAATATCAAAGGGCTTGTAGATATTTTTTTAACCGCCACACCATCCCATATATCTGATGAACAGTCCCCAACTCAAAAGATCACAAAAGAATTGGGGTGCCGGGGTGGCTCTGTCAGTCAAGAATCCCAACTCTTGACTTCGACTCAGGTCATGATCTCAGGGTTCATGAGTTCAAGCCCCTTGTCAGGCTCTGTGCTGGCAGTGTGGAGCCTGCTTGGGATTCTCTCTCTCTCCCTCTCTCTGTCCCTCACCCTCTCTCTTTCTTTCAAAATGAATAAATATACTTAAAAAAAAAAAGAATTGATGGTCTTTTTGTAATGGTGACTACCAAGTGAGGCTTTCTGATTCCTAGAACCATGGAACAACTGATTCTTCTTGAAATTGCCATATAAATCATAGATTTATGTAAGGGTTCTTAACTTGATATCTCTTAAATTACATTATGAGATATGACATGTGAAATGCCCAGCCTAGTGCTGGGTCTGGAATAGACACTCTATAAATGTTGATATGTAATGCCTGTTTGAATTCCTAAAGAAATTGCTACTGTTGGCATGCACCATTAATAAATAGTAGTTGGTATAGCTTTGTGATTTTCTGAAAGGTCTGGCATTCTTACAGTCAAAGAAGTGAACCTCTGTAGAAATTTATTCTAAAATGTTGCAGCTGGGCAATGGTTGAGATAATGGGGAGTGAGTGTTGGGTAGGCCAGAATGCCTATTTTGTTTTTCCTTTCCATCAGCTCTTGCTGTCCCCAGATTGCCTTTTTGAAAACTTTCCTGAGCAATAGAAAAACAGGAGCCTCTCCCTTATATGAAGTATGAATGTGTCATGCCAAAGCTTTTTATAGAATACTAATGATGTTTAGGATCCAATCTGTTTTAAAATATTTCTGAGGATTAAGCAAAACATACACCAGATTTTCAAGTCTATAAGAAACTGCAGATTTTCTTTTTGAATCTTAAAAGTCAAAAAGAGAAGCTAAAATGATGATATTAGACACTAAAATTAAATTGTAATGTAAATTAGTGTCCAATTTCACAAGCTGATAGAAGTGTTAGTCAGATAGTTACTATAGTTATTCAAAGAAAAATACCTAATATTTTGTTTCCCTTAAAAGGAATTTATTATTTTCCTATTCTAATATTTTCTTTTCCTTTAAAATTACAAGTCACATAAACAATGGGCTAATTATAAATTGTGAATATTCATTTGTTAAAACATGTTTATTGATATTACTATATTACTTGAGAACAATAAAATTACATTGTAGTGTTCAAACTCTTCACTAATATAGATTGCTTACCCTTCCAACAATTATATAAAATTCACTGCTTTCGCTTTTCCTGTTTAGCAGCCTCTACTTACCCAGGGATATTTGTGGAATTGATATTTAGTTCCACATAGCTTAGTCTAAGAGCTTAATAATTCCATGTTCTCAGTCAATTATGATATATCATAGGTCATAAAATTTCATTGGTTCAAAGGTTATTGACTGAATTTATTTGTGATTTTTATATCATAGGAAAAAAACCCTCAAAAACTGTAAACAAATGAGGCTAGATTGGTTGAAAATTCTCTACATTTCCTGCAAAATCGCTTATTTACCTTCTAAATCATGTTCTATAAGCAAAATGCTTTTTTGTAGATGCCATGTCATTGAAATCAAGAGCAGGGATTTAAAAAAAAGAGAGAGGTACTACATATATATTCTTTATTGCCTTCTTTGTGGAATATGTTCTGGCAAAATAGAAGGCATTACAGAAATCATTTGACTGAGGAAGAAATTCTACTCTGCACAAAACTCTCATTGATGTCAGTGGGAGTTCTGTGAATGGAACAAATGTTGAACTTGACCCCGTAATGTTTAAACTGCAATCCTCCCTGCTCTTGGCAGAGTCTGGCTTCCCACTGAAAGGCGTTGTAGTCTGTGCAGGGATTACACAGCGGGTTAATAGTCTAGTTTTTTGCTTCCTTTGGAGCAACAGATGAAACACATAATACCTTCCTTTAGGGCTATTACATACTTTTAAACACAAAGGACTTTAAATGAGGTGGTGTGAGAAAGTAAAAAGTAGAGCCTATGGATGGAAATTTATGTTGGTAATGATTTTTACATCACCTTCTCTAGTAGTGGCTCAGAAGCATCAATGAGTCATACATAGATTAAAGAAAAAGAGAAGAACCTCAAGATGTTAGACGCCATTTAGTATATCAGTATTGAAGCCAGGCTCACTCTGTTTTTGTTATACTGCATTAGACATCCGTGAAGAACAATTATCAGCCAGATTCCAATGCAAATGGTTTTTGGTAAAATGAGTTGGGATGGTTATAGATGAGGTTAAAAGAAAACATAGTATCAACACCTCAGAGTGAACTACTGCAGAACCGAATTGGAAGGGCTAATTTTTAATCCAGTCCCACGAATAAAGAAGATGTGACTCTAGTTGTCTATCTAGCACAGTCATAGCTACTACACAAAAATGAGCATTATGTTCTGAAGAAAAGGCCTTGAAACCACCTAGTCTCCACAGATATGCTCAGGGACTTGAATAACATCATTCCCGGGGCCCTATTTTTAGTAGTTTGTATTTGGTGGAATATCTTTTGTTTTCGTTTTGTATACTTTGTAAGCCCTTTATTTTCTACGATGCGTATTACATTGGTTTTATAATAGAGAAACAAGAAGAAAAGAAAGGGACTAGCTTTTGTTTTAAAGGAACAGAGCAAGAAGACTAAGAAACAGGAAGTATTTCAAGTTGAAATTAAAACTGCTTTTGTTTTTATTCGACGGCAGGTTGAGAATTACAAAAAAGGAAAAAAACCCAATGATCAAAAGTGAGAATGTTGGCTTTATATACGGGTGTGAAAAAGCTACTGGTACAGGCATTAAAAGTGACTACAGGACAACACAGAATTTAATGGTTGCCATTTATGCTCTGGCTTCAGGTTGCTGGGTTCATATCCTAGCTCTACAAATTCCTACCTCGGTGATCTTGTATAGGCAGGTTATCTATTAACCGGCAGCATAACTTATTATGCTGATAAGAGGAGGAGGGAAGTCGGGGCTTGGGAGAAGTTCATGCAGGCCAGGTGGTGCTGCTTGGATCAGCTGTGCAAGTCAGATATTTGCTTCCACGAGTAGCTAAGAAGGAAACTTGGGAGGCATGAGCCTCAGGGTTCCGGGGCAATGTCAGAGTAGCCCTCTGTTCCACTGACCTAGGAGGTCCTGGTACAGCAGGACTCTGCTTCCTAGAGGTATCAGACTTACCCAGAAACTGGCCTTGAGTGGTTTTCTCTCTTTCTTTTTACGAATTCACAGGTATTATTTTTTTTTATGTTATACATTTTGGGGGTTTCTGTGTTTTATTTGTAGTTTATCCTATGTCATTTCATCTTTTGTTTTTTTTTACTTTTTCCCCTCATAGATATAGTACATTGAAATCTATTTCATTTTCTGGCTTTTAGGAGGGTTTAAGTGTACATTTTTTCTACTTGCTCTTTTTAATGATTTTTTAAAATATGTATGTATGTATGTAAACTCTGCACCCCACATGGGGATCAAACTCATGACCCCAAGATATCAATAGTTGTATACTCTACAAAGTGAGCCAGCTAAGCACCCCTCTTTTTAGTAATTTCTGACTCTCATTTTCTCTCTCCCTTCATCTGCTCTTTTTCTACAAACTTATTTCAATCTTTTATAAAAATATTTTGCTTCACTTTCTAGTTTTAGATATGATCTCTATTTAAAAATTGTTTACAGCCTACTTTTTTCTCTTCTTGTCCTACCCAATCCCATTTTTTTCCCTGTATTGTCTTTGGAAAACTTGGCAGCTAGACCAAGGAGGTGTGAAGAGTAGAGAGAGTTGACGTTAGTAATAGAGGCAGACTCTTTTCTGCCTCTTCCTCACACCCATGGTTACTCCTGCACTTTTACTCCTTAGATCCTTTCACAGGATTCTCCAGCCCTAACAGAATCTCGGTCTGTTAATTTCAGGGACTTGAACTCATTACTTTTTGATTGGCTAGAACAATTTGCTACCATCTCACACTGTTCAGCACTTATTTGAGTACCCTAGTTCCTTAAAATCTATGATTTCCAAAGTATATAACCTTAATTTGAGCACAACGTGGCAAATGCGTATCTAGAGGCCTGGTGGGCTGACCTAGAGGAATGTGCCCAAAGAGGGGCCCACCAGCATATGCCCAGCCTGACCCTTCCCTATAAACATTCATGGAGAGCAGCACCACCAGGAACTGTATCTAGTTTCTGGGACCATATAAATCAATTTAATTTCAATTTAGTTGTCAGATAATGGCTCACTTCCCTTTCTGTCAAAGGCAGAAGATCAGGCTTTGATATAACCCTCTGGGGTTCCTTTTGATCATTGAGAGATCTAAAAAGGAGCTACCACTCCAACTACAACAACAATAGAGGGGCACCTGGATGGCTCAGTTGGTTGAGTGTCTGACTTTGGCTCAGGTCATAAACTCATGACTTGTAGGTTCAAGCCCCGCATTGGGCTCTTTGCTGACAGCTCAGATTCTGCTTCAGATTCTGTGTCTCCCTCTCTCTCTGCCCCTCCCCCACTCACGTGTCTCTCTCTGTCTCTCAAAAATAAATAAATGTTTACAAAAAATTAAAAATAAACAGTAGCAAAAGCTGGCTGGACTTTCAGTTATCTTGGTTTAAAAAAAATTTTTAATGTTAATTTTACTCTTGAGAGAAGGACAGAGACAGAGTGTAAGTGGGGAGGGGCAGAGAGAGAGAGGGGGACACAGAATTCGAAGCAGGTTCCAGGCCCTGAGCTGTCAGCACAGGGCCTGATGCAAGGCTGGAACCCATGAATCATGAGATCATGACCTAAGCCGAAGTCAGATGCTTAACTGACTAAGCTATCCAGGCACCCCTATCTTGGTTTTTCAATGGGATTTTTCCTCACCTGATTTTTAAGGCCATTACATATTTCAAATGTTTATTGGCTCTTTGTATTATGTATGTGTGTGTGTGTATTTATGAACTGCTGATTTATATCTTTTGTAAATACTTCTATTGGATTAATATTTTGTTCTGGATTTATAAGAGCCTTTTACGTATTATAAATATTAGCTATTGTTTCTGATATATATCGTATCTTTTCTCAAACTGTCATTTACCCTTTAACTTTGTGTATAGTGTCTTTTGCCAACAGAAATTCTATAAACTTAAGTAGTTGTGTCAAATTTTTCTTTGGTGCTTTCTGGTTATTTCATGTTTGGGTTACTGTGCAGTGGCAATGTGGTATAAAGAACACATATTGAGATGGGAGAGACTTAGGTTCTAATTATGGTTCTGCCTCTAACCAGTAGTATTGACTTTGGACAAGTCTTCGAATTTAAGTTCTCTCACCTATAAAATGCAGCTGGACTAGAAACCAGATGACCTCTTAAGGTCCCTTCATGCATATTCAAACAGTACTGAAAACATTCAGATTCTAAAGTTCTAAAAGCTTATTATCTTTAAGTAGGCCAAAGATTCTCCCCCAAACTAACATTTCTGATTTGCCTAGCAACATTTCATGCTGTAAAATCTAGCCATGTCTGACCTAACAAGGCTGAATTTTGGACGTTTGAATTAATGACTTGAATTTTTATATAAAATTTGATGAATTTATACCTACTCTTTTAGGTTATAGACTTTATAGAAAATAGAGATTGCATTTGATATGTACTCTAAAGTATGCATACTATATAGCCACTAAGTCAACAGACATAGAATATGGCTTATGATATTTTATTATAATTATAATGAAATGTGTTACCACTGATGGAACAGGAAAAAAAGATAGTTTCTTTAAAATTTTTTTAATATTTACTTATTCTTGAAAAAGAGAGTGTGAGCAGGAGAGAGGCAGAGGAGAGAGGAAGACACAGAATCAGAAACAGGCTCCAGGCTCTGAGCTGTCATCACAGAGCTCCAAGCAGGGCTCAAATTCATGAACCATGAGACCATGATCTGAGCCGAAGTTGGACGCTTAACTGACTGAGCCACTCAGGCTCCCCAATAGTTTTTATTTATGTAATATTTATAGTGTGCTTTCATGTGCATCATTTCATTGCTGCCCAAGATAACCCTATGAGGTAGATAAGAAAGGGCTTATCTTTCCATGTTATAGATCATGAATTATTGCACAGAGATTAAATCATTTATCCAAGGTCATCAGCTACTAAATGCTAATGCCAGTGCCAGAACTTTTCTCAAAGATGGTAAGATTGATGACAAAGAACTTATTAGCTAAAGTTTCATTATGACAGAAGACAAAATAGAAATATGTATGAGATATGGTGGCTGGAAATCACGTAAATGAAATAAAATATCAAGAATAAAAAAGAGGGGCACCTGGGTGGCTCAGTCAGTTAAGTGTCCAACTCTTGAGTTCAGTTCAAGTCATGATCTCATGGTTGGTGGCTTCAAGCCCTACGTCAGGCTCTGTGCTGACAGTGTAGAGCCTGCTTGGGATTCTCTGACTCCCTCTCTCCCTGCCCTTGAGGGGCACACGCTCTCCCCCACCCCCCTCCCCCAAATAAATAAAAACATTTTTAAAAAGAATGAAAAAGAAAAAATATGTTGAAAATTATCACAAAATATTTGAAAACTATTTCTTCTCTACATATGTATTTCTTTTTTCTTAATGTTTATTTATTTTTGAGAGAGAGACAGGATGTGAGTGGGGGAGGGGCAGAGAGAGAGGGAGACACAGAATTGGAAGCAGGCTCCAGGCTCCGAGCTGTCAGCACAGAGCCTGATGCAGGGCTCGAACTCACGAACGGTGAGACCAGGACCTGAGCCCAAGTCAGATGCTCACCCAATTGAGCCATCCAGGCACACCCTACATATTTATTTCTATGCAAAGAATTACCAATCCTTTGGAAGGAAAGTGACATTTCTATTAATAGTTTGGCATGCTGTATAAGAAGGAAATATGAAAAATATACAATATAAAGTTTTGTATAAGAAAACAGAAGCCTTCAGAGCAAGTTTCCAGAGGTAGAAGGAAGACAAACTTAGCATCTATTTTCAAGGAAAACTGGAAGATTTAAAAACTAAGAAAACTAAAATACTGTATGATTTATCTCATGGTTGGCATTAATTTAATGGCAGAAAAACAAAGGGAATGGGCTAGGGAGAACAAAAACGAGAGGAAACATTTTAAAATGTTATTATTTAGATCAACATTTTTCAAGGCAAATTTGCAATCAATTCCCAGAAAGTACGTTTCTTTCCAAAGGAAGAACATATGACTGTTAAAGTGTATCCAGAATTATTTTAGAAAATCCAATTGAGAAGTATCATTTTCCAAATACTGATTGAACCAGAGTTAAGTGAGATTTCTCCAGTATTCTGATTATGATATTATTGTCATGGACAATATAGAGATGATTTACTCTTACTTCGAAATAGGAATGATATGTTGCTTGGCTAACCATTGTTTATGTTACATAGTTGTCATTTAGAGCAGGGCATTTAGCATCTTACTACATCTCTATTTGTGCTACATACTCATGTATTGGCCAATTTCATGTCATATATGATGCTAAACAGTTCCTCCAAAAAACAAAATACTACAGGGGTGCTGGTTGACTGAGTCAATTAGGCATCCAACTTTTGATTTTGACTCAGGTCATGATCTCACTGTGCGTGAGATCAAGCCCCACGTTGGGCTCCATGATGACAGTGTGGACAGTGCTTGGGATTCTCTCTCTCTCTCTGTGCCAGCCCCCCCCCCCCCCCGCCATCTCACTCTCTATCTCTCTCAAAATAAATAAACTTTACAATTTTTAAAATGTTTTTATTTATTTTTGAGAGAGAGAGAGAGAGAGCTCTCAGAACGTGAGCAGGGGAGGAGTAGAGAGAGAGAGGGAGACACAGAACCTGAAGCAGGCTCCAAGCTCCGAGCTGTCAGCATAGAGCCTGATGTGGGGCTCAAACCCATGAAATGTGAGATCATGACCTGAATCGAAGTTGGATGCTTACTTAACCAACTGAACCACCCAGATGCCCCCAAATAAATAAACTTTAAAAAGGCTGTTTGAGTGGCCTAGTAGGTTGAATGTCTGACTCCTGATTTCAGCTCAGGTCATGATCTCATGGTTTGTGAGTTCTAGCTCAACCTCAGGCTCCTCACTGACAGTGCAGATCCTACGTGGGATTCTGTCTCTCCCTCTGCCCCTCTCCTGCTCTCTCTCTGAAACAAATAAATAAACTGAAAACAAACAAGCAAATAAACACTACAGAAAAATGTAAAGTCAAGTGTGGGGTTGAGTAAGAAAACAGTTTTGTTTACCGAAAGAAAGGTAGTATTCTTAAGAGAAAGCCTGCATTGAAGGGCAATAAATAGCAGTATTTAAATGTTTCTTTTGTTGATTTAACACTGTTATAATTTAGAAGGAAGTGTGCATATTGTAATATGATTGACATAGATTATGATTCATACCAGGGAGGATGTGACAGGAGAAGTGATCAGAAGGGAGTAGTCAAGTTGGAAGTGACAGGGTAGCTATTTGTTTTAGTTGGTCCCGGACAGTCCTGGTTTTACATCTGTTGTCTCTGTCTAATTGTTATTAATATCTGCTTTTTCTTTCCAAAGTATTTTAGTTTGAATGATACACTATATGGCCACCTTAGAAATGATGGAAGCATGGTACATATTATCAGTACATTTTAAAGTGTACTACGAATAATAGCTAACACTTCTATGTGCTAAGCACTTTATGAGCATTGTCCTACATAGTCCTCCCAATAATCTATGAGGCAGTTAGTATTATAGTCCCCATTGTAGAGGTGAGGAAGCTCAAGTTTATGTTTATAGGTGTTCAGGAACTTGCCCAAGGTCACTCAGTAGTCAAGTTTCTAGTATAAGCCATTTGTTTCAGAGGTCATACAAATAATCACCATGCATTATTTATTTTATTCCCACTTAAAAAAATCATAAGACATCTGAAAGAAATTTAATTTTGATAGGCTACAAAATGTATAGAATGGAAAAAAAGATTATTAAGCATATACTAGGGAAAAAACTTAAAAACTTTTCATAAAGGTTTTCACAAGAGGCACACTTACCTCTTTCAAAAAATATTATTGAAAATATGTTGGAGGGGTGCCTGGGTGTCTCAGTAGGTAAGTGTCTGACTTCAGCTCAGGTCACAATTTCACGGTTGGTGAGTTCAGGCCCCACATCGGGCTCTGTGCTGACAGCTCAGAGCCTGGAGCCTGCTTTGGATTCTGTGTCTTCCTCTCTCTATGCTCCTTCCCCACTCACGCACGCGCGCGCGCGCACACACACACACACACACACGCACACACACACACTCTCAGAAATAAACAAACCTTTAAAAAAATAATAAAAAAGAAAATATGTTGGAAAGGCATGCTATGGGAGGGATGATTCCATTCCTGAAGTATTATAAAATCTTTAATTTTGGTTCCTGTATGTATTACCTCTTTTGAACTCAAGTGTCCGTTTCCCACACACTTGCTACCCTAACCTCCTGCCCTCTCTATCAAGAGGCAAAGATGGAAGTGAAAATAGGGAAGTCAAGTCATTATAAAAATACATGTTATAATGTATTTTGAAAATTTTTTAGTGTTTTATTTTTGAGAGAGAGAGACAGAGAGACAGAGAGAGAGAGAGAGACCAAGCATGAGCGGGGGAGGGGCAGAGAGAGAGGAGACACAGAATTTGAAGCAGGCTCTCTCTCTGCCCCTCCCCCGCTCATGCTTGGTCTCTCTCTCTGTCTCTCTCTCTCTCAAAAATAGTCTGATGCTCCACCAACTGAGCCACCCAGGCGCCCCTTAATGTATTTTGATCTAATTGATCTAATGCTTCTAGACTTTTAAAAAATCTAACTCTATTCTAGTCCTCAGATTAATTTTCCCCAAATACTCCTGTGATAAAGACTCTGGTTTTAGGTAACCAGTTCTTCACTAGGTGTTGAGAAAGAAAGAAGAATGATCATCCTGAAGTTTGCTTTTCTTCTGCTTACTTTCTTTTTGCGCTGCTTCTGTGTAGCTGCTTGGCTGCCATGGGGGAAATGACAGATAGACCTTTTTTAAAACAGTGGATAGACTCTTTGCTGAGACTCCCCCCCCCCCCCCCGCCCCCAGATGCTGTGTGCATTCCCTGGAATGCTTAAGACCTTAAGACTTTCCTTCAGATATGTGGCTTATCTCTAGCAGCCAGTAATTCCTCTCCTGAGCCCAGCCATTGGGAAGGGGAATCCCAAGGAAAGAATTCCCTGCCCTTCATTAGAGAATTATTTAGAGAATCACAATGGGGAAGATGAAGCTATACTATCTACAGTTATTAGCTTCCTCTCTAAGGTAGTCCTGGAGTTCGTTTAATCATTACAGAATCACAGTTAGGCAGGCTTATTTAAGGAGGGGTTTTAGTTCTCCTTTTAATCATAATTGAAATGTTAAGTCCATCTTAGTTGAACTGTGGGAGGATTTTCAAAGGAAACTAACCTGTAAAGTACAGAACAAGAATGCCTTGTAATAAAAGAACAAATGGAAGATTTGGCTATATCTGTATGTGCTGCTCATATGAGTTAGAACTAAGTAGTCAGTGATGAGTAACAAAGATGAATCATTGTTTCTGATTATTGAATACCCTGATCATATAGCTGTCATTTCACCCTTCTATATGAGCACACAGAATTCCTGTTGAAAGTACTTTATAAAGGTATTATTAAAGAAATATTTGTGAAAATAGGTATTATCGATTAAGTGTATCCTGGCTCCCACCCTCTTAAGGTGTGTTTTCAGGCTCATTCCCACAGTACACATAGGACTTACTTAACAATCGAATGGGAGGCACTTTATTATCTATCTTCATATATTGCCCCATAGAATGAAACCACATTTCCCTCTCCTACCTTCTCAGCATCAGCATATGCTATCTCTATATTCTCTCCCATCAAAAGCTGCTTTGGGGAAGCAATCTGATGAATTAGGTATAAATGACTAAGGCTTAAATATTACCTTTCCCAGGATTATGGCTTTGTGCTAGAGAAATAAACTCAAAGGGATTAAACACCAGTGGCAAAATTTTAGGTGAGTTGGAGAAGGGGTTTTTGTTATAGAAACTTTTCCAGCCTAAAATCAGTCAGATTGGTCCCCAGTAAGGATTTAAATGGGTGGTGGGGGGTGTGGAGGGAAGGCGAGGGACAAGGCAGGTCCTAACCTGGAGAGACTTGTCTGTTCCTACTATTTAGGTTTGGGAAGGGGTGGTGGTGGTTAGGCTTACATGAATCTACGATGCCACATTTACAGGGGTCTTGAACCAACCTGAGACTAAAGGCAACACTGGAATTCCAGATTCCAGTGGGTCTCATTTGGTATGGGAGATACTCTGCCCTGGGATGCTTTAGTAGAGTGACCCTTTCAGTTCAGGGCTATACTACTGAGTTAGGTCTGACTCAAACCAGTTTTTGAAAAGGGAGTAGGAAATCCTTGTGACGATTAAAAATCATGTAAACAATATACCAAATTCAGATTTTACACAACAGCTAAGATTCATATTCACATAAGATGGCTTAACTAGCTTGGTGTTACTATTACACCTGGCTGTCATTTCCTTTCCTAGTTTTAGTTAAATGCTCTTTTACCTCCAGCGCAGCACTAAGTCTGAACACTTTGATGCTACTTGGGGAAACTTCAACTTCTGCTCTACCTTAAAGAGCTACCTGTTAATTCCAGCAGTTCTGGAAGTAGTTAAAATGCTGTCACACTAACAGAATGTCTTGAACAGCTCTGTAGTTATTTCAAGCGTTTTCACTAGCCTACAACTCACTTTGGTAAATAATTCTTTGATGGACTTTATGAAGCCCTTCCTTTGGATGCAAGCCAAAAATTATCTATAGGGCATACAGTTCTTTCTTCAAACTTGGTAATAAATAATTATCTCTGGAACACAGACGGAAGAATTGAAGCGATGACTTCGGGGACACAGAGACTAATTACCATCATTGTACACAGTTAAGTACAGCAGAGACTGGGGGGCGGGGAATGGTTTGTTCCGTATCCATTACGTTCCTTCTCCAGTAAAGCAAGGCCGTCTTGTCTGTTAACATATTTAGAGCAGTAACTGCAAAAATGTGCAATGTTATGGTTGAAGCGTTTTATGCCATATGTGTTGATGGAATGCTTAAGAGTGTCTCTCTGCAATAAACGCAAACCCTGCCAGACTGAATTATTAGGGCCAGCGCAATTCAAGACTGCACCACCGAAACCGCTGAGGTTGGAAGCCTACGTCGCATTCGGAGTGTGTCCAACGCTTCCTCTAACAAAGGCACTATCTTGAGGCAATTTCGCGGGCCATTTTCCCCCTCCCAGCGCCAGCTTTGTCTCCTCGCTGGTGTGAGGCTGAGACTTGGAGAAGCCCCAGCTGCTTTACAGTGCGAGCAAGCTCTGAGCAAGGGCCAGCGTGGGAAGCTCCACCGAGCCGCCGCTGTGGTTTCCTGCAAACTGAGCGTGCCATTAGAGGAAGTTGGAGTGCTGCAGTTGAAAGACATACCTGCAGCCTTAAAATCGGGGCTGGACTTGAACCCTACGCATCGATTACTGTCGTATAAAGGAAACTCAGTCGGCCGGGGACGTCGGAGGCCCGGGGGCTCTCAGTCTCCACCGCTGGTGGCGGAGGAGTCGGGGTCGGCGTCGCCAGCGTCCCCTCAGGAGGCTGGGGACGGCAGGCAGGCCTCCCCGGGCCTGGGCCTGAGAGGGCCTGACGCCGCGCCTCGTACGCTAACCCCCCTCGCCGCTGCCGCCGCCGCCGCCGCCGGCCCCTCCCCGCAAGGCCCCGGGCCCACCGCCCCCCGCCGCCCCCCGCCGCCCCCCGCCGCAGCCGCCGCCGACGTCTGCCCGCGCCGCCCCCGCGCGCGGTGACTGGCTCGCGCCGGCCTCCAGCCCGGCAGTTGGCGGTTGAGGCGAAGCCGGCGGGAGGCCGCCCCGCCCCCGCCAAGAAGCAGTCGCGCGCAGTCTCTTCCCCCTCACCGCTGGGGCGGTGGCGCTGTTGCCGCCGCGGCCTGTGAGGCAGTAACTCCCCTCCGCCCCAGCTCCCTTCCTCCTCCTTTCTCTCCTCTCTCTCCCTCCCCTCCCACCCCTCCCCTCCCCTCGCAGTCTCTCGCTCGAGTGAATGTGGCGCGGCGGCGCGGGACGCAGCCTCGGCCCCTGCCGCGGCCCCGCGAGCTCGTGAGGAGACCCAGCCGCCGCCTGCCCCCACCTCCTGCGCTTCCCCGGGGAGCCACCGTCGCCGGGGAAGAAGAACGAGGAGGGGAGCGAAGGGACGGCGGCGGGAAAACGGGAGAGGGAGGAGAAGAGGGTTCGAGGGCAAGTAGGAAAGGCGGGGAGGGACGGACGGAAGAACGGACGGCCCGACAGACTGCCCGGGGAGGGGGCCGCCTTCGAGCTTGCCCGGCCCCTCGGCTCCGGCCCCGGGCGGCCGCGGCGGCGACGGCGGCGGCGCGGGCGAAGGGCGCGGCAGGCTCTATCGAGACAATAACCCCGCCGCCCGGCTCTGGGGGCGGCGGCGAGGAGGAGCTGGCGGCCTAGCGCGGCCGAGGCTCGCCCAGCGCCCCGGCGGCATCTTGGTCCCTGCCGGCCGGGTTCCGCCGCCGTCGGGTGTGCGGGGCGCGCCGGGCTCCCGGAGCCCGAGGCTCTCGGCTGAGGCCCCGTGCCCTCCCCCTCCCCGGCGCGCGCGGAGCTGGTTTTCCGGGTTCCCCTGGACCGAGCTGGATTCTGCTTCTGCGCCAAGGCAGGAAGTGAGTTTCGCACGGTAATTCCGGGCGGTGTCACGAGTGAAAAGTTTTTTTTCGGCGGAGATCCTAGTTAGGGCTGGGAAACTCCTGCATAACTCGAGACCAGGAAACCGGCGCGTTTCCCAACCCCCTCCAAAGCCACCTACTCGTCCTACTGCGGGAGGCCACTCCACATCCGCTCTCACCGGAGAGAGAAATTCGGCTGGATCCAAAGTGACTAATGAAGGGAAGGAAATCATGTCAGGCGAAGCCTTGAAAAAGCTGCCCTGAGACACTGCCCGACCGAAAGGTAATTTTCACGAAAAGCGTGTAAGAGTTAAAAAGCTCTTGGGCCGGGAAAGAGAGGATACTTTAGTGTTTCTCACTTCTTCCCAAGTTGCCCTAGATTGATCTTTTGTAGTGTCGGACTGGATAGTCTTTCAGGTGCTAAAGAGTAGAACTGATTTTTCCTCCTTTCTACCATCTGGACTCTGGTTACTTTAGAAGAGATCGTAAGAATGTGGTGAGACGAAAAGTTTTGAGCAATCGGAAGAAAGAGTGCCTTTGTTCGGCACTAGGTCCAGAAGTTTTAGTTTCCTAGAACATACGCAATGTATAGTTTTTATTTATTAAGTTGCTGAACCTGGCAACTTGTGTTTTGGAAAAAAGTTAGGTCTCTGCAGCGACGGATTTACTGTTGATGAGATGGCTGCCACATTTGTTTATCCTGTTACCGATTATCTGACTTTTGCGTTAATTGTATATATAGTTGTTGTTTTAGTTTCAGCCCTTAGAGATGTATTTGGTTGGGTTTTATAAACAAATGAACTTTGCTATTCTTTGTGTTTTTTTAGGTGGATAATGTATTTCTTCAGTAACTGGTTCCTTTCAGACACTTACAGTCATATAATACTTGTTTGGTTAATTAATCGAAAGCAAGCGTCTGCTTAATTTTTCTTACAACTGACCTAAGTAGGAGTAGGGGAGAGTAGTTAAGTATTATGGATAGAGTTATAATTAAATAACAAAGTAGTTTGATCTGTTAGGGTTTCTCTGCAGTTAAGACCAGAATGTATAGAAAGGGAAGTAAAATGCTTAAAACGATTTTCATGGGAGTCATATTGATTGTAATAAACATCTGTCCTTTTTGAATAGTACAGTGTTTACATTTTGGTATTGGCCCAAATGTTTTGGCCGGTTCTGCCTAATAAGTGATAGGTACCTACTCTGGGGGCAGGAATTAGTGAAGCATGGGAGACATTCCGCCAGTCAGTTACAAACACTTCTAAACCAATCGGTAGTCTTTATAGATAAAACGGAGTTTCTTCGCAACAAACACCATTGGCTTCTTTATTGGTGTTTTGTTAGGCTTATATATATTTTTTTTCTCAGTACTTTTGTGGTAAAGGAGGTGTAATACTGTGCTTTTGAATAAATATTGAATACGTCTGGCATCCTGTTGGTAATTATATTTCAGCTATAAATTAATATCTAGTTTGCTCATGCTACCCCATGAAAAATAGTTGGCATTCTTTAGTTCAGAGAAAAGATAGCTTTGGAGAGCAGGATCAAATAATTTCACAACTTGTTATTATGTTAAGTACATTTCAAAATGGGCGTCTTTTGACTATCTGTTAATATATATTGTGATTTTGTTCCCCCAGAGTGTAGTCTCTGGAGATCCTTTATAAAAATTTATTGTTTGTTTTATTTATTTGTATTGGTAAGATTGTGAACCATCAGGTCATTCCTGTTAGGTCCAAGTAGCTTTATCAAGGAATTTAAAGTGTATAACTGATCTGCTTTATAATTTTGGAATGTAATGTTAGGCAAGGAGAGAGGTTATTCTTGGGCATCTGAAAGAGCAGAAGAAAATAGATGGCATTGAACTTCATTTTCCTTATATGGCTTATACTTGGCCTCAGAGCAACAGAGCCTTAATAGAGCAAGTCTTTTATAGAGAATTATCACTTTGTGAAGATGTTTCTCTGCATTAGTAAATTTTACAAGTGAAAAGTATAGTAGCACTTGAAAATGACTGCTTAAAACCCTGTTTTTAGATTAAGTTCTTGATTTTTTTTTTTGAGGGATCAGAAGTAAGTTTAGATACAGACAGCACACTTTAAAAATGTGAAATGTTCACCTTTATAGAACCTTTGATTCCTTTTGTCCCATAAAGGCAAAATTTACTTTGTGGTTTACTGAGAATTTTGTTAGTTTAGTCCTGAATTAACTTAATGAATTTTAAGCTTTATGCTATTGTCAAAGTGTACATATTTTCAAATCCTTGTTTAAATTGTGATCATGGTGTGAAAAGAGGTTAAAGAAAGATGATAATCAGTTAAAATATTTTCAAGTGACCTTTCATTTCGAGTATTCTTCTTAGCATTCTATGGGTTTTCTTAGATTAAATTGGCAAATCTAGAGTACTTCCAAAGGTTTTGTTTACATTGCCCAAGATACATATTTCATGGCACTCTTTATAGAAGGTACTTAGGAGTTTTCAATAGTGATAAACTTAATCCTTCAACTAATTAATTCACATAGTATGAAGTCCATCTGCTATTTGAGGTGAAACTATTGCACGCTTGTATGAAAAGCTTACAGTGGTTCAAATATGGAAACCAAATTTTTATTGCATGCTATTTCTTAATGAAGTGATAACTAGTTAGAGAAATTATACATACATCATTAATAAATGTCTAAATTTACTTCTTTTAATTCAATAGTGATATTGAACTCTTTGTAGTAAATGATAACTTAAAGAAACAATAATTTCAGAAAATTAGGTGCATATTTCAGTATTTATTTTAAATGTTTATAGGTAACAATTTAGAGTCTAAGCTGTTTGGGTTTAGAATAGATTATGGCAGTGTTTACAAAGTATTTGGCTTTATGCAGAATTTTAGTGATGTTGCATAGCAAAGTAATTTTCTTTTTTGTGAGTGCTATGTAGCCAGATTCTTTTTAAACATGCTTTGTTGCTTGCATTTTTCATTTTGACTCTTTCCATTGCCCATCTATTTCCCTGTTAGGTGCTTTTCTTCTAAAGAGGTCTTTCTCTTTTCCTTTCCTGACAACATTAATTGTACTTGCGCTTTGCTGTTCAAAATAGATGATTCAGTTTTTGCATGTACAGTTTGCTCTTGCCATAGAAATATGTACATGAATTAGGCTCTATAATACATACTTTTGAATTTTGTAAGGAAATAAGCTCAGCACTTCTGATCCCCTGACTCCACATTTTTTGTTTCTTTCTTGGTGCCTTTCATCACTAACTCTTGACCCCATGCTACACTCATTTTTCAGATTTATCTTTAGCTTTCTGCTCAGTCTTATGTTTCCTAATTGTAAAAAAGCTATTATTAGGCTTTCTTTTCTAATTTCTTTAGCTTCCTATTTTTCTGGTTCAGTTCATTGACTTCCCCTATTTTTTCCATGTTCAGTGGTTTTTTGGTATGTTGTCCTTCTCCGGTTTTCTAAACTTGGAGTCCATGCTCATCACCTAAGAAAACTGTTCACAATATAGTAGAAAAAAATTTATTCGGGGGCACCTGGGTAGATCTAGTTGCTTAAGCATCCTCTTGGTTTCTGCTCAGGTAATGATCTCAGGTTTAGTGAGTTCAGTTTCCACCTCGGGCTCTGTGCTGACTGCGCAGAGCCTGCTTGGGATCCTCTCTCCTTCTCTCTGCCCCTCCCCTGCTTGTGTGCTCTTTCTTTCTCTCAAAATAAATTTAAAAACTTAAAAAAAAAAGAAAAGAGAAAAAATTTATATGCCCCATTTAATTATAAGTATCTCTTTTGCATTCCTATTCAGTTTACATGCCAGTGTTTTAACCTGATGCTCATTAATATATTTTGTTTTTATTTATGTTTACTGAACTCTTTTTTTGTTTGTTTTTTGAATACCCCTGGAATTACCTGTTCAGATAACATCAGGTTAATGACTGTATTAAGATTCTGTACAAACCCCTATACCTTCTTGTTTGATTATGCTTTTGACCTCTTAAAACATACAAGCTTATATCTCTGTGTTTTTCTTCTCTGTTTTGTTCCTTTCCTTTCTGCCCTACCTCTCAAGTTAGATGTCTTTTCTGTCCTAAAATTTTGAAATTGCCTTCCTTTGTTTTTATGAAATAAGCACAGTGGAAATCTATCATCATTTAATTCTTGTCACTTCAAATTTTGTTCCAGGTACCATTGGTTGAGGCTTTATAAAGCTTGCAGGCTTTATAAATTATAGTACGTAAGACAATAGATTATCTAAAAATTAAGTTAGTAAACAATACTATCTGGAGATTATTCATGATTTTACGTATATAGAATGTAGTATGAAAAAGTAGAAAATAAAAAGACAAGTAATCAAAATAGGTGTGGTAATATTTGGGGACATCAATTCTAGGGACATCTTTATTCAGCGCCCATTTTTGGTACGTAGTGAATGGTTTGCTGGCTTTTTGCTGTACTAGAAGGAGTGAGAAAGGCAGCCTGTGAAATATGACCTTTGGTGTTATCCAGAGGAGTATGAAAACGGAGAGAAGACTGAATAACTTAGGAAATAGGGTAGTCTCAGACAACTTGCTTTGGGACAGTGTGCCTTATACATTGCATTTGTCCTTTGGCAAATTCACTCTATTATAGCATAGTATAATTACAAATAATAGTACTAGACCTAAGGCAACTGTTCCAAACTTTTTGTTCTTAGGATCCATTTATACTCTTACCAGTTACTGAGAACTTCACTGAGCTTTGGTTTTTGTGGGTTATATTTATTTTATTTTCCATATTAGAGAATTTTAAATATCAGTTTGTTTAAAAACCATAAACCATTACTTGTTATGATGACATCAATTTAATAAAATAAAACAAAACAAAACCAACTATTTTCCAAAACAAATCTTAAGCAAAAACAGTGACACTGTTCTATATTTTTGTAAGTCTCTTAATGTCTGGTTAAGTAGAAAACAGCTTGATTCTCGTATCTACTTGTATATTCAATCTTGTAATATGTTGTTTTGGTTGAGGTATATGAAGAAAATCCAGCATTATACAGTTATGTGGTTGGAAAAGGAAGGAGTATTTTCATAGCCTTTTTAGATATGGTGGATATTCGTTGATACCACACCAAAATTTCTTAAAGGATAGCTGCAGTGCCCATTCTGACAGTGTATCACTGAATTTTCCATATCTTGTTATCTGAAAATCCTTTGGTTTATCTTGCACTTTGAGTGAATCTTTTACCTGTTTATGATTTTGTGACGTTGTTTGAGAAATACTGGTTCATTGAGTTATATGTGTTCCAAATGTTGATGCATTTTACTAGGTAGTAACAAACAAAAGAAAAAAATTGTTAATATCCCCACTAATTCCATCAAAAAAGTCTAGTGTTGTGAAGCTGTCAAGTTCAGGGTGACAGATAAACATTTTCCACATTTCTAAATTTTCACTTGGAAGTTTGAATATTAATCATTGGTAACAGATACTGTTAGTGTGTTTCCCTTGAAGTTGCAGGCTTAGTTGGTTTATTTTTGAGAAAATGTCTGCCAGATTCCTAAGTCTACAAGCATAGTTTTGTCATTTGTTCTTTTAGGTCAAAATGCTGTTTCGTGAGAAAAAGGCTAATTTAGCTCATAATTTGAAGTAATTACATAAGTGATTTTCCTCAACATTGCCATTCCTTCACATAAAATGTGACAAAGACATCTATTAAATAGTTGAGATTTAATAAAATCATTATTTAAAAAATTTTTTTCTTAACATTTATTTATTTTTGAGAGACAGAGAGAGACAGAGCATGAGCAGGCGAGGGGCAGAGAGAGAGGGAGACACAGAATCCGAAGCAGGCTCCAGGCTCCGAGCTGTCAGCACAGAGCCTGACACGGGTCTCAAACCCACAAACTGCGAGTCCATGACCTGAGCCAAAGTCAGACGCTCAACCGACTGAGCCACCAAGGCGCCCCAATAAAATCATTATTTTTAGTGTTTATTTTTTGAGAGAGAGGGAGACAGAGTGTGAGCGGGGAAGAGGCAGAGAGAGAAAAGGAGACAAAGAATCTGAAGTAGGCTTCAGGCTCTGAACTGTAAGCACAGAGCCCAATGCTGGGCTCCAACTCTTGAACTGTGAGATCATGATCTGAGCTGAAGTCGGGCACTTAACCTGTTGAGTCACCCAGGCTCCCAAAAATTATTTTTCTTAAAGTTTATTTACTTATTTTGAGAGAGAGAGAGAGAGGAGAGGGCCAGAGAGAGAGAGAGAGGGAGAGAATCCTAAGCAGGCTCCACACTGTCAGTACAGAGCTCAAGGTGAGGCTGCAACTCATGTACAGTAAGCTCATGACCTGAGTGGATATAAAGAGTCTGTCGCTTAACTGACTGAGCCACTCAGGTGCTCTGTAAAATTATTTTTTACTACTTTATTAAAGATATTAATTGAAAGTGGCACTTAAAAAAGAATCTGGAAATTGACTATAGAGAACAAACTGATAATACTGGAGGGGAGGTGTGGGTTAAACAGGTGGTGGGTATTAAGGACGGCACTTGGGATGAGCACTGGGTGTTATAAGTAATGAATCACTAAATTCTACACCTAAAACTAATATTAAAAAAATTTTTTTTTAATGTTTATTTATTTTTGAGAGAGAGAGAGAGACAGAGCACAAGCAGGGGAGGAGCAGAGAGAGAGGGAGACAGAATCCGAAACAGGCTCCAGGCTCTGAGCTGTCAGCACAGAGCCTGACGTGGGGCAGGAACTCACAAACCGTGAGATCATGACCTGAGCCGAAGCCGGACGCTCAACCAACTGAGCCACCCAGGTGCCCCCTTAAAACTAATATTTTGGTGTATGTTAACTAGCTGGACTTTAAATAAAAACTTGGAAAAAAAAAAAGAACTCTGGGAGTATGAAGTATTGCTTGTATAGCTTGATGTCAGTGCCTTTTCACTAAGGTGCTAGCAGTTTTACCCACCATATTTTTGCACCATTGCTGTTGATATAATGGGAAAGGGCAAATGATGTTTCAGTATTATTATGAAAGTCGTTTTGATCTTGAAGACACTTTGAAAGTGTCTTAGGACTTCCAAGGTCCGTGGAGCACACTTTGCACTTTGAAAACTTTAGGTGAATGTTGGGATTTATGGAGCTTTCATAACTTCTTTTGATTGTGTGTGTGTGTGTGTGTGTGTGTGTGTGTGTGTGTGTGTCTGTGTGCTGGTATTACATTCTGAAAGAATCCTGAGGCTTGATATTTTAGCTCATCAATTTGGTCTTCAGTTCTTTTCAATTACTTTTTGTAGTGGGGAGAATAGAGATGCTGGGAACTCTTGCTTTTTCATAGGAGTTGATTTTTTCTTTGTAGTTTTGTTTTTGGTTTACTTGTAACCTGTTGAATCTCTGAGATAAAACTTTGTACGTGGTCTCTTTTTTTCCCCCCTCTATTAACAGTATAGGAGATTTGATCTTATTGTGCTTGGTATATCCATCCTGCTTCTGGTTTTTCCTCAAGTGTCAGAGTTTTCATTGTGGTTAAAGGTTTCTATTATGGTCCAGATTGCATGGTATTGGTCATTTCATGGTATTCTCCCAGCCCATGTAAATCCTTGTTATTCTGGCTTTGGTATATTTATTTAGGTAATGGCTTTCTCCTTTAGGCTATGTGGGTAGCTTGTCCTCTTACACGTGTTTCCTGTCCCTCAGGGGGATAATATTCCACTGTTTTCACAATTATCCTGCCCAAGTGTCAGATCTCCCACAGTACAGAGAGCTTGCTGGAGGCCTTAACCATGCAGCTGTTCTTCTATGGTTTTATTACCTGGCTCACTGCCCAGGACACACTTCTCCTGATCCTTCTTGGTAAGGAAACTTACTCTTTTTGGAGATCCCTCTTTATGCTTCTTTTGTGTATGTGGTTCCTCATATGTGTTGTGTTCTGTTGTAATCTCCCCACCCCCATTCATTTTGGATTCTCTACAAATTACATTCTATGTTATTATCTGTAGATATACCCCTCCCTGATACTGCTATAGATTTTTTGTAATTTTTCTTTCATATTTAAAAGTTTGGAATAATGACAAATATACAGAAAAGTTGGAAACATAATACAAAGAACTTTTGTGTTCCTGAACTGTATGACAGTAAGTTGCCTACCCAGTAGTCTCTTACCCCCAAATACTTTAATGTTTATTTTTTTTTTACAAATAGGGACATTATGCTATGTAACAACATTATAACTATCAAAATTAGGAAGTTAACAAAGAATGCATTACTAACAGCTAAATCTCACCAGTGTCCCTCTGTTTTTTAAAGCAGACAGATCCACTTTAGAATCTTGGATTACATTTAGTTGTCACATCTTTTAATTTCTTTTAATCCAAACAGTTTCTGTGTTTACTTTCAAGGATTTGGCACTTTTGAAGATTATAGATCTAGTTATTTTGTAGAGTCTGTGATGTCTTTATGATTAGATCTTTGATCAGATTTTCATTAGATCCTTGATTAAATTTATATTTTTATGATCAGATCTTTGGCAGGGTTATCATGGAAGTGATGCTGTATTCTTCTCATTGCCTTTTATCAGGTAGTAGGTAATTTCAGTTTTCCTGTTATTGATGATAGTCATTGATTATGTGATTACAGTTGTAATTACCAGATACCTCCTATGTCAAGGTATCCTTTCCTCATTTGTAATTAATAAATATTTGGGGGGTAGATAGTTTGGAACTATGTAAACATTTTGTTTCTTATTTTTAACTTATTTATATCTACATGGATCATGGTTAGCTATTCCATTCTCTGGGTTATAATCCATTATCATTTATTTTGATACTCAAATTGTTCTTGATTTGTCTAGTGAGAACCCCTTCCAGCTGGTTTATTTTACTTTTTTCCTTTTTGTTAAACTTGCCTTCTTGAGTACTTCTTTGTATTTAGCATAATATGGTGTTCCAGAGTTACTGTTCAACTAGTGTCAGTTATTTTTAGGGGGAAATGGTACTTAGAAGCCAAGATCTTAGCAGTTGTTGTCTTCATTGCTCTTGGGGTGTTGCTGCCCTCAGGCCTTCTTTGTATATAAAGCTAGGGGATATTGTTTTCTTTTTTAAAGCTTATTTATTTATTTTGAGAGAGAGAGAGAGAGAGAGAGAGAGAGAAAGAAAGAATTCCAAGCGGGCTCTGCACTGTCAATGTGGAGCCTGATGCAGGCCTCGAACCCATGAACCGTGATATCATGACCTGAGTTGAAACCAAGAGTCGGATGCCCAGCCAACTGAGTCACGCAGGCGCTCCAGCTAAGGGATATTTTTATATGTACACACATACACATTCACATTTAGCATATATTTCTTTTTTTTTTTTTAAGTTTTATTTATTCATTTTGATAGAGAGGGTGCGAGTGAGGAAGGAGCAGAGAGAGGGAGAGGGAGAGAATCCCAAGCAGGCTCCGCACTCAGTACTGAGCCTGATATGGGGCTCAAATTGATAAATGGTGAGATCATGACCTGAGGTGAAATCAAGATTTGCCTGCTTAACTGACTGAGCCACCCAGGTACTCCACGAGTATATTTCAATAAATGTAAAATGATTTCTTAATAATACATCCAATTTTAATTCAACGCAACAGGGTTCATTTCTTATGTTTTCCCTTTCCATAGTTGAATTTATCTTTGACACTGAGAACTAGTTTTGTTTCTATACTTTTTTTCAAATTTTTTTTTTTTCAACGTTTATTTATTTTTGGGACAGAGAGAGACAGAGCGTGAACGGGGGAGGGGCAGAGAGAGGGACACACAGAATCGGAAACAGGCTCCAGGCTCTGAGCCATCAGCCCAGAGCCCAACGCGGGGCTCGAACTCACGGACCACGAGATCGTGACCTGGCTGAAGTCGGACGCTTAACCGACTGCGCCACCCAGGCGCCCCTCTATACTTTTTTTGATGAGGGAGATGAAGTAAACATTTATTCACACAGACATTTCAGATAGAAGCTCTGTGGTCAAATTAATTTTCAGAGTATTTCTAAAGGGATAAAATTCTAAAGTGTAATATTTGTTACAATACATTTAGATGAAATATTTCATTCCTTAGTAATCCCAAGTTACTATGTGAAAAGTGGCTGGAAAGAGTCAGTCCTTTTAGTGTTTACCCTGGTATGTCCTTGTGGAGGTAATGTTGGAGCTCAATTTTAGTAGATTGCAGTGATTTTGATGTAATTGTGTTTTCCACATTGAGGTTATATTGTTTGCATGATTCCAAAGGTTGATGCATGGATCTATCTTGTTAATGATGTCCTTGGAATTTCGAACCTTAGACTAAGTCTAGAGTCTGGAGGGATAGGTAGGGATCAGATTGTTTTGTTTGTATTAGGACCAATGCAAGAAACCTGTAATTTCCTTGCCAAGGCTATCACTTAGCCTAGAGTAAGTTGGTTTGACTTCCCCATCCCTGGAGATTTTGAAGTGATTTAAGAAGTATACTAGGGTATCTTTTTGTGACTGCAATTAAGATTTACTCTTAGTCTTCTAGGAAAAGATAAGGATCCTGGCAGCAGCACATAAATTCTTTGGATGTCCTGTTAATCTCTGGGGACTTCAAAGATTTTTGTTAATTATCCTGGGAGTAACTGCAGAATAACAGAGGCTGTGTATAGTAGAAGCACTTTGATTTGTCAGAGATACTTGATATCAACATAGTGTCTTGTCTGCTCTTTTGAAAACCATCCCCAAGCCAGAAACCCTGGGAATTTTCTTCTTGACGTTAGTTACTGAAATCAGTACTACTTCTATCAGTTCTTTCCTTTAAGTATCTATAGAGTGAGATATTTTAAGGTAGGCTAGGAAGGCTGGTAAGGTACAAAGCAGTGAGAGGCTTTTGGTAGGCAAAGGGCTAAAAATTATGGTAAATTTTTTTCTGATAATAAAAATTCAAATACAGAACCATATAGCAAACCATAATCCCATCTCCTAGAGATACTCATATCAGTGTGTTATATGTTCTTCTGAACACTTCTGTATGTATTCTACTGAGGCAGTGAGCATATATATATATATATATATATATACACATATATGTATCTTTAAATATAAATGGGAGAATGTATTTCATTTATGTGGAGATATAGTAGGCATATATATGTGTTAATTAGCATTAGGATTATTTCTGTGTGGTTATACATGACAGTACTGTACAGAGTATGTGTTCTCTGCGCATAAATGCTTGTACTTTTAAAAAAATTTTTTTTGGTAATGTTTATTTATTTTTGAGACTTTGCTTTTTTTGAGACTTTTGCTTTATTTATTTTGAGACTATGCTTTGAGATAGAGCATGAATGGAGGAGGGTCAGAGAGAGAGGGAGACACAGAATCAGAAGCAGGCTCCAGGCTCTGAGCTGTCAGCCAAGAGCCCGACGCGGGGCTCGAACTCACGGACTGTGAGATCATGACCGGAGCCGAAGTCGGACGCTTAACCGACTGAGCCACCCAGGCGCCCCTAAATGTTTGTACTTTTATATGATTTTTTTTTCTGTTGGATAAATACCCAAATTGCATTTGCTATGTGTGTACTTCAAATTGATTGATAGAAGCAAATTCCTTCTGAAGATTTTGTACCAATTTATATTTCCACCAATAGTATGTAAGAGTACCTTTCTATTTTTTTTATATTAAGTATAATTTATTGTCAGATTCGTTTCCATACAACACCCAGTGCTCATCCCAACAGGTACCCTCCTCAGTGCCCATCACCCACTTTCCCCTCTCTCCCACCCCCCATCAACCCTCAGTTTGTTCTCTCTATTTAAGTCTCTTATGGTTTGCCTCCCTCTCTGTAACTCCCCCCCGCCCCCCATGTTTTTCTGTTAAGTTTCTCAGGATCCACATATGAGTGAAAACATATGGTAACTGTCTTTCTCTGCCTGACTTGTTTCACTTAGCATAATACCCTCCAGTTCCATTCACGTTGCTGCAAATGGCATGATTTCATTCTTTCTCATTGCCAAATAGTATTCCATTGTATATATAAACCACAATTTCTTTATCCATTCATCAGTTGATGGACATTTAGGCTCTTTCCATAATTTGCCTATTGTTGAGACTGCTGCTATAAACATTGGGGTACAAGTGCCCCTATGCATCAGTACTCCTGTATCCCTTGGGTAAATTCTTAGCAGTGCTGTTGCTGGGTCATAGGATAGATCTATTTTTTTTTTTTTTAATTTTTTTTTTTCAACGTTTATTTATTTTTGGGACAGAGAGAGACAGAGCATGAACGGGGGAGGGGCAGAGAGAGAGGGAGACACAGAATCAGAAACAGGCTCCAGGCTCCGAGCCATCAGCCCAGAGCCCGACGCGGAGCTCGAACTCCCGGACCGCGAGATCGTGACCTGGCTGAAGTCGGACGCTTAACCGACTGCGCCACCCAGGCGCCCCAGGATAGATATATTTTTAAATTTTTTGAGGAACCTCCACACTTCTCCAGAGCAGCTGCACCAGTTTTCATTCCCACCAACAGTGCAAGAGGGTTCCCGTTTCTCCACATCCTCTCCAGCATCTATAGTCTCCTGATTTGTTCATTTTAGCCTAAGAATACCTTTCTAAGTCCATTCTTGAACAAATTGGATATTAGCTATCTTAAAATACTTGTGCAAATCTGAAACCGGTAATAAGAACACAGGCTTTGGAGTCAGATTGCCTAATTTTAAATGTACTACTTACTAATTGTGATGTTGGCAAGTTCAGTATAAGAATTCTTTTCGGAATATTACATTTTTGTGTGCCTTTTCTGTTTCACGTGGATTTAGTTGGTTTGTTGCTTATATGCTTTAGTTATGGTGTTTGCCATATAGAAGTTTAAATTTCAGTGTAATCAAATTAGTCAATATTTATTTTGGGGTTTAATGATATTTTTGGAAAGGATGTGTGCCAAGATTATAAATATAATAACCTAAGTTTTGGCTTAAGGAGTGAAATAATCATTTGGATTTATTCTTAACCATGTTGTTATCTAGTTATATCACCATTTGTTGGGTAAATCATCTTTTTAACTAAAGTTCTATCTTTATCAATAGTAAATTTCAGCATATACTTATGTCAAGATTTTCTTTTTGTTGTCTTTTCTGTTATAATACACTGCTGTCTTGATTTTTTTTCTTCATTTTAGTATGTTGATATCTGAAGGTGTTGTTTTATCACTGTACTTTAAAATGAATTTTCCAGGTGCACTTGAATCTTTTTTACTAATTTCTAAATACTTGTTGGTGTGTTGATTGAAAGTACTTTAAATTCATAGATTAATTTAGGAAGTACAGTAACTTGTTTTGCGAGCATAATTCGTTCTGGAAACATGGCTGTAATCCAGAGCACTTGTATGTCAAAGCAAATGTCAAAAATCATTGGCTCAGTTGTGATCAAGTGACATTACTCATATTACAAGACATCACTCATTTATCAAGTTAAAATTTGATTTTACCTTGCTCGTCTTTGGTACGCCTTGCGGAACACTCACAGAGCAAGTTACTCACAATCCGACGTTTTCCTGGAATTGATACCTCAAAAGTAGCATATCTCTTTATAGGAACGTGTAAATTTTCCATTTATTTAATAGTTTATGCTCTTCACTGGCGATTATGATTTTCTTTCTTGTTCCATCCATGTTTTTTTTTTATTAGTAATATGTATTTCTTGTAATTATTAAAGAAGGTGTATATTTTTGCTGTGTTTATTTTCACAAACTTAAGGAAGAGTGAGAGCTGTTGCTGTTATGAATGGAGCTGTTTTATAAATTGTATTCTTATCTGGATATTTAAGTGAAGGAGATTGATTTTTTTTTTCATATGTTATTACCTACTGTATTATCCTGAAGACTTTAAAAGAAATTGCTAATAGATTTTTAGTTGATGTCCTTGGATCTTCCAGGTATATAATTATAGGTGTAATGGTAATAGTACTTTTTATTTTTAATGTAATTATAAATATATTACTTAAATTGTATATTCTCATATTTTTGTTATTTAATGTGTATACTAACAAGTAATTAATAACCATCTATTTAACTACAAAATTCCTTTTTAAAAAAAGTTTTTATTTAAATTCTAGTTAACATACAGTGTAGTATTAGTTTCAGGTGTACAATGGGTGATTCAACACTTCTATACATCACCCTGGGGTCATCACAGAAGTGCACTTCTTAATCCCTGTCACCTCTTTCACCCATCTCCCCACCCACCTTCCTTCTGGTGACTATTAGTTTGTTCTCTGTTAACTACACAATTCTTCCCTCAGTTTCCTTCCATTGTTTGAGACCATCCTCCAACATTAGGGTAACATTTAATCTTCAGTAATCGGATAGGGAATTTTTATTGCTGAATGGGAGCTTGTATTTAATCATACTGTATTTGTTTTCTTAACATTGTTTGGCTGTGGGATTGGGAGGGAGAAAAACATAATCTGCTAAACTGAGTGTGATTGGTTAGAGAAATAAAAATCCTTGGGTTGATTTAAGTAGAAGTTGGTGCCTTCTACTACTATTCGGCCCCTTAATTGCCTCTTGAATGTATTTTCATTAATACTAGAATGGCTTCTTGAACCTTCTTTTGTGATTTTTAAGAGGTTTAGAAGTGAATTTTAATTCTTTTCCTTTTTTTTTTTTTTTTTTTTTTTTAGAGAGGAGAGAGAGCATGGAGAGAAGGATAGAGGTGGGGCAGCAAGAGGAAGGGAGGAAGGGGGGATGATATCATAAGCAGGCTTCATGCTCAGTGTGGATCCCACAACCCTGGAATCATGACCTGAGCAGAAATCAAGAGTCAGACACTCAACCAACTGAGCCATCCAGGTGTCCCCAATCTTCTTGTTTCTTAACTGCTTTTTGATTTGTCTCTGAAAAAAATAATACCAAACATTTTCCTTGAACTCTTAGTACTTAGTTTGATGCTCAGTAGTAATTATGTATATCATTAAATGACAGTTATTTTGGTCTTTTGATTATAATAGTAAATTCTCTACTTAGAGTAGTTTATACACACTAAATGTTGTTGTCACTTTACATGTTTCACTGGCCTGCACCTTATCCTTCCTTGTAATATAATTAATAGATAATTTGGTGTGAATGAAAGATATATTCCCCAGAATGCTGATATTTTTCTTATATTCAATGGCTTTTGTCACTGAAAGTGACAAATTTAGAAAACAGTGTAGTTTCCATAACTATCCTACTTTTTTTTTTTAATGTTTGTTTATTTTTGAGAGAGGGAGAGAGACAAGATTGTGGGCCAGGGAGGGGCAGAGAGAGAGGGGACACAGAATCGGAAGCAGGCTCCAGGCTCTGAGCTGTCATCACAGAGCCAGATGTGGGTCTTGAACCCAAGACCTGTGAGGTTATGACCTGAGCCAAAGTAATACACTCAACCACTCAACCGAGTGAGCCACCCAAGTGCCCCTACGTTTGTTTTTTGTTTTTGTTTTTTTTAACTTAACAGAAGAGGAAACTATTGACCCAGATGGGGAAGTGAAATCCTAGAGGTCATTTAGTTTGTTAGTGATATAAATGAGGTTAGAAAAATAAGTCCAGTTTTCCTGATTATATTGGTTTTTCCTTTTCACAGATACTTTCTTAGGTATTTTCTGAAGTATACATTTTCTGTAGAATAGCACTTTGTTTTGTGCCACATGTTTGTTTTTTGCCTTTTAATTTTCGTTCTTCCCCAGCTTTATTGAATTACTGACATAAAACCTTGTGTAAGTGTATGGTATACAGTGTGTTGATCTAATAAATGTATATTGCAGTATGATTGCCTCCCCTGTTAGCTAACACCTTCATCACATCTAAGTATATAATTACTTTTTCTCTTAGCAACTTTCAATTTTATAACATGGTGTTGTTAACTATAATCAGTCACAATGCTGTGCATTAGATCCCCAGAACTATAGTTTTTTTGTTTTTGTTTTTGTTTTTTCCTCAGAACTATACTTCTAGGGGTACCTGGGTAGCTTAGTCAGTTAAGTGTCTGACTCTTGATCTCATCTCAGGTCATGATGTCAGGGTCATGAGTTTAAAGACCCATGTTGGGTTCTGCACTGGGCATGGAGCCTACTTAAAAAAAAAAAAAAAAAGAACCATACTTGTAACTGGAAGCTAGAATAGCAATAGTTTCCAAATATTTTTAATAGATATCATAGAAAACCAAGCTATGAATTCACATAAATGATGAAACCTTGAACTAATACACCCTTTTTTCCCCATCTTTGGCAGATGCCAGTTTGTTATAGATGATTATTTTTAAATTTAGAAATAACTGGAATACAACTCAGTTTACAAAAAATAAGTAAACATCTATATTTGAGCCAAGGAGATCCATGGAAAGGTTTATGATAATCCAGTATGTAACTGAAGGAAAGGTGCAAAATAGTAAATAAAAATCACATGCATTTCTACCTCTGTGGGATAATCACTATTAATATTTTGTTGTGTTTATTTCTAGTCTTTTCTTGAGCTTGTGTATTTGTGCATGAGATGATATGCTTTTTGTTTAAAAGAAACAAAAACTGTTCTAACTTTGTGCTCTTTCTATTACAAGCAATTTTGTTTTATGTTTGATGAAATTTTATATATTTGACATTCCCATCCATTTTTTTCATAGCATGGTATTTAACACACAATGAATATATTCTTGGTATCTATTAATTTATATGTAGTTATCATACTGAGAATGGTATTTACTTTAAAAAGACAAGACAAATGCTAGTTTACTTTTTCTCCACTTTTTAAACTACTATTTTCTGCCATGCATCGGATACATAGTATTATTGGGCACTTTCTTCAGAGTAGTGTTTAATTCTTTGAACTATGTATGAAGTAAAGAGGTTTCACTGTACCCATTTACAGAGCACAGTTTCTTCCTGTACTACAGTGTCTCACCTATCAAGTCTACTTCCCATGTCAGAGCAGGGACTTGAGACAGATATTTGGAGGACCATATGGCATCTAAAACAACATTTAAGCACCTGACTTGTGCTAAGAACTGTCCTAGGCTCAAGGGAGAAGACAAGGAACAAATAAATATATTGTCTTCCTTAATTATATTCCTAGTCTGTAAATAGCCCTACCTTTATTTTGATAAATAAAGAAACTGAGGTACATAGGGATTCTTTGGCCAGGATCCATTGTTCTTTTCAGTGTCTTTACTTAAGCATTTAGTTTGTTATGTAACTTTCTAGCATTTTTTGTTTGATCGGTGATTGTTTTATTTTAAGTAATCTTTTTACCCAATGTGGGGCTCGATCTCAACCCCAAAATCAGAAGACGCATACTTTACTGACTGAGCCAGCCAGACGCCCCAATTGGAGATCTTTTCAGCTAACAAATACAAGGTCAGTCTTTTTAATGGTTTTTCCTTTTTTTTTTTTTTTTTTTTTTTAATTTATTTTTGAGAGAGAAAGAGAAAGACAGACAGTATGATCAGGGGAGGGACAGAGAGAGAGGGAGACACAGAATCTGAAGCAGGTTCCAAGCTCCAAACTGTCAGCACAGAGCCCTATGTGGGGTTCAAACCCACGAACCATGAGATCATGACCCTAGCCGAAATTGGACGCTTAACCAACTGAGCCACTCAGGCACCCCCTTGTGTGTTCAATTTGACTGTTATGTTTAATAGTCCTTCTTAAATATAAGATTTGAGGTAACTTTTAATACGATGTGAATGTTATAATTTTTAGAAAATCATGGAAACCATGGAAAGAAATAAGGAAATTAATAGTTTTAAAGTAATATAGTATGATTAGTCTGATAGACCAGATGTGGCTGTGCTCCCTGGGAGCCAAAGTTCTCATTACCCTAAATAAAAAAATGTATCACAAGTTCTCCAGAGGAGACAAAAGATTTTCCTGGCAATTCTAAATGATTTCTGAAATCTGAATTCCCTTATGTAAGAGCTGTTGAGTAACAAATGGGCAATATTGTTGGTGACAGTTAAGTAGCTCATATTCTATGGCTCTCAGGCTCTTTTTCATAATGATTTATTTTTTTTTTTTTAATTTTTAAAAGTTTATTTATTATTATTTTTTTTTTAATTTTTTTTTCAACGTTTATTTATTTTTGGGACAGAGAGAGACAGAGCATGAACGGGGGAGGGGCAGAGAGAGGGAGACACAGCATCGGAAACAGGCTTCAGGCTCTGAGCCATCAGCCCAGAACCTGACGCGGGGCTCGAACCCACGGACTGCGAGATCGTGACCTGGCTGAAGTCGGAGGCTTAACCGACTGCGCCACCCAGGCACCCCTAAAAGTTTATTTTTGAGAGTGCACGAGAACCTGCTCATGCACAAGGAAGAGAGGGGCACAGAAGTTCTGAAGAGGGCTCTGCACTGACAGCAGTGGCCCTGACATGGGGCTCGAACTCATGAACCACGAGATTATGACCTGAGCCAAAGTCAGATGCTCAAATCAACTGAGTTACCCAGTCACCCCTGATATAGTTCATTAATTTTTTTAAATAATTTTTTTTTTAATTTTTTTTTCAACGTTTATTTATTTTTTTGGAGACAGAGAGACAGAGCATGAACGGGGGAGGGGCAGAGAGAGAGGGAGACACAGAATCGGAAACAGGCTCCAGGCTCTGAGCCATCAGCCCAGAGCCTGACGCGGGGCTCGAACTTCCGGACCGCGAGATCGTGACCTGGCTGAAGTCGGACGCTTAACCGACTGCGCCACCCAGGCGCCCCTTAAATAATTTTTTTTAATAAAGAGAAGGGTATAACATAAAAAGCTCAGTGAAGATGGCTTGTATATAAGGATAGGATGATGTAATTCAAAATAATAATTTTTTTTTCTACTTTAACTTAATCTAAGGGTAAAATAAACATGGATACCCCTCCACTTATCATTGTTCTAATTTGGACTTTTGCTAGCTGGATAGCAGATTATTTCAGGATTTTGTTTTCTAATGAAGGAATAGCGTATCAATTCAATTTCACTTATTGGTGCACTGGAAATCAGTTGAGGAAATGGTATGTTTATTTTCATATTATGAAAGTTGAGAAGTATTTATGTCTGAAAGAAGGCTATTCCTTCTCTACAAAGTGTTCTTGGCCATTATAAAGGAGGCACGTTTAAATCTGCTCCTGGCACGTAATGTAGATGCTTTACTGAGACCACTAAAACACCAAAGAATATGATACAGATGATTTTAGCTTAAGAGGTTTTCAGTTTTTCCATTAGTATAACCATTCACATGTTTGCTATTAAAAAATGCTCATAGTCCCAGGAAATGTCAGATTTTGAGCTGCATGGTGTGCCAATTTGCTTGACTGAGATGGCTTTGAAAAGAAAAACTTGGGGCTCCTGGGTGGCTCAGTCGGTTAGGCGTCCGACTTCAGCTCAGGTCATGACCTCACAGTTTGTGGGTTTGAGCCCCGCTTTGGGCTCTGTGCTGACAGCTGTGTGTCTCCCTCTCTCTCTGCCCCTCCCCCACTTGCACTCTGTCTCTCTCTCAAAAACAAATAAAACATTGAAAAAATGTAAAAAATGAATAAGTAGAAAGAAAAAAAAGAGAGAGAGAGAAAGAAAGAAAAAAAGAAAAAGAGAAAAACTCTTAGAGGCGCCTGGGTGGCTCAGTTGGTTAAGCGTCCGACTGTGGTTTAGGTCTTGATCTCGTGGTTCATGAATTCAGGGCACCACGTCAGGCTCTGTGCTGACAGTTCAGGGGCTCCATCTCAGGACCGCAAGATCATGACCTGAGCCAGTTATCAAGAATTGGATGCTTAACCAACTGAGCAACCCAGGTATGCCATAGAGTGAGGTATTTAACACTGAATGATTGCATGTTGTAATATGAATGTCACTGACAGAAATTGTAATTTTTCCAGTTTAAGTATAGCCATTCCTTTTTCCATAAGAAGTATCAGGACTAGCTGTCCTTTTTTAAAATACACTTGATTTTCCAGACGAATTTTAGGTTCACAGCAAAATGGAGCATAAGGGTACAGAGATTTTCCCATATACCCCTTGTCCCCATACATGCATAGTGTCTCCCATTACCAGCATTTGCCACCAGAGTAGTTACATTAATTACAGTTGATGAACCTACAGTGACATACAATTATCACCCAAAGTTGATGGTTTATTTTAGGGTTCATTCTAGGTGTCTTACATTCTGTGAATTTGAACAAACGTATGATGACATGCCCATCATTAGAGTATCAGACTGGACAGTTCCATTGCCCTAAAAATCCTCTCTATTTCTGTCTCATCATCCGCCTCCCACCTTCAACCCCTGGAAAGCTCTGATGCATAGTTCTGCTTTTTTCAGTATATCATATAGTTGTACTTTTGTATATATGTATATATAGACTTTTCAGAATGACTTCTTTTACTTTGCAATATGCATTTACAATTCTTCCATGTCTTTTCATGGCTTGATAGCTCATTTCTTCTTAACTCAGAATAATCCGTTTACTGAATGCACCAGTTTATTTATCCATTCACCTATTGAAGCAGGTCTTCGTCGCTTCCAAGTAATGACCGTTAGGAATAATGCTGCTATAGATGTCTGTGTGCAGGTTTTTCTGTGGTCCTGTTTTCACCTCCTTTGGGCAAATACCAAGGAACACAACTGCTGGATCATGTGTAAGAGTATGTTTAGTTTTGTAAAAAAACCTCCAAACTGTCTGCCAAAGTGTCTGTACAGTTTTGCGTTCCCACCAGCACCGAATGAGTTTCACATCCTTGGTAGCTTTTGGTGTTGTCAGCCTTCCGGATTTTGGCCACTCTAATAGTTTGCAGTGGTATGTCATTGTTTTAATTTGTGTTACCCTGATAACTTATGACATGGAGCACCTTTTCTTATGCTTATTGGCCATCTGTATTTCTTCTTTAGTGAGGTAAGTATTAAGATCTTTGACCTATTTTTAAATTGGATTGGTTTTCTTATTGTTGAGTTTTCAGAGTTCTTTGTGTATGTTGGGTAACAGTTCTTTATTAGATGTGTCTTTGCAAATATTTTTTTTGCCAGTCTGTGTCTTATCTTCTCATTCTGTGGACATGGTCTTTTGCAGAGTAGAAGTTTATGATTTTCATGAAGTCTTACTTACCAATTATTTCTTTCATGAATCTTGCTTTTTCTTTTTTTATTTATTTTGAGAGAGAGTGTGAGAGTGAGAGAGCAGGGGGAGGTCAGAGAGAGGGAGAGACAAAGGGTTCACACATCAGTGCAAAGCCTGACACTGAGCTTGAACTCATGAACCGTGAGATCATGACCTGAGCCGAGATCCAGAGTTGGATGTTTAACTGAGCCACCCAGGTGCCCCTCATGAATCTTGCTTTTGGTATTACATCTGAAAAATCCTTACCATAAACAGAGTCCTTTAAGTTTTGTGCTGCCTTATCTTCTAGGAATTTTATTGTTTGTGTTTTACATTTAGGCCTATGATTCTTTTTTTAAAAATTTTTTTACATTTATTTATTTTTGATAGGCAGAGAGAGAGCACAAGTGGGAGAGGGGCAGCGAGAGAGGGAGACACAGAATCCAAAGCAGGCTCCAGGCTGTCAGCACAGAGCCCGACGCAGGGCTCAAACTCACAAACTGCAAGATTGTGACCAGAGCCGAAGTTGGATGCTTCACCGACTGAGCCACCCAGGCGCCCCTAGGCCTATGATTCTTTTTTTTTTTTTTTTTTAATGTTTTTATTTATTTTTGAGACACAGATAGACAGAGCATGAGTGGAGGAGGGGTAGAGAGAGGGGGAGTAGAGAATTTGAAGCAGGGTCTAGGCTCCATGCTGTCAGCACAGAGCCTGACATGGGGCTTGTACTCACAAATCATGAGATCATGACCTGAGCCGAAATTGGACACTTAACCAACTGAGCCACCCAGGCACCCCTAGGCCTATGATTCATTTTGAGATAATTTTTGTGACAAATGATACAAGGTCTATGTCTAGATTCATTTTTTTGCTTTTGGTTTCCAGTTGTTCTGGCACCGTTTGTTGGAAAGACTGTGTTTGCTCCGTTCACTTGTTTTTAGGGCTGTATTTTTAAAATTGCACAAAGATATTTTATGCATTTGTGTTTGCTTTTTCTCAGAGAAAGAGTCATTATGAATTGATAAGTTATTCTAAAGGTGTCAGCGATGTCATTTTTTCCTATCATCTATTTTGACATAAACAGGATATTTGAATTGAAATTTTAGAGTGGTTTCTACCCATAGGACATGGATGATATTTTATTGAAGAAGACTCCCAAGTCCATACGCATATAGGTGTTTTTTCAACAGGAACATTAAAAGTGTAATTTATTATCATATCAGTCCTTGGCATTTGTGGACCTTCATTGTCCTTTCAATGACTGAATCATTGATGTCATGTAATACTCTTATACTTGGAGTCTTTTTTAAGTAATCTCTCCATCCAGCATGGGGCTTGAACTCATGACTCTGATATCAAGAGTCTCATGCTTTACCTACTGAGCCAGCCGGGTGCCCCTATACTTAAGAGTTGTAAAACTTGTCTCTTACTTGCCTCGATTGACCTTTGTTTATATTTAAATATGAAATATCTAATTTGGAGGGGTCTCAGAGTTCATTGTATGTGAATGAACTGGGCATAAAACACTGGCACTTCTTAACTGCTCTAGCAATAATATTTTTTTGCTTCCTTTTCCACAGAGAATTTTAAAGAAATTTATTATTTGGGGAACCTGGGTGCCTCAGTCAGTTAAGCATCCGGCTATTTTTTTTTCTAATTTTTTTAATGTTTATTTCTGAGAGAGAGAGAGAGAGAGAGAGACAGACAGACAGACAGACAGACAGACCTTGAGCAGCAGAGGGGCAGAGAGAGAGGGAGACACAGAATCTGAAGCAGGTTCCAGGCTCCAAGCTATCAGCAGGGATCCTGATGTGAGGCTCAAACCCACAAACTATGAGATCGTGACCTGAGCCTAAGTCACACACTTAACCGACTGAACCACCCAGGTGCCCCTACCATCTGACTCTTGATTTTGCCTGAGGTCATGATCTCACAGTTCATGAGATCAAGCCCATGTCAGGCTCTGTGCTGACAGTGTAGATGGAGCTTGCTTGGGATTCTCTCTTCCTCTTTGTTTCTGCCCCCCTCCCTGCTTGCACACTCTCCCAAAATTAATAAACTTAAAAAAATTGTTACTTAACAGAACTACTTTCAGAAGTAATGTTTGAAAAATCAAGGCTGTTTTCCACACATTATAAATTAGATAAGTCCAGGAGGACATAAGTATATGCGGGAAATTTCTACACCGAGTGTGTACAGTGAGTAAAGATATGGGACTATGGAGCCAGCAGGGCTGAGCTCAAGGACTGTTTATGACCATGTTCTTAATACAACCTAATTAAGCAACATCGGTTCCTTATCTGAGAAATGGGGATAAAATTAGAACCTCCTTTACAGGATTATTCTGAGAAATAAATGAGATTACACATATAAGCATTTAACAGAATACCTGGCACTGAAGAGCTATCACTAAATGCCCATTTTTCTTGTTATTTTCTATCATCAAGTAATGGGACTTAATCCCTAAACTTTAATTTAAATTCTGACTTGTAAACATAGATATTTCTCATAACCTTAGAAATAACAGTAGTTAGAAATTTTCAGTTCCACTTTGGTTAAATGGAATAGTTTATAAAAGTTGGCAAATACAGCAAGATAATGTTGTAAATTGTACATTCTCTACAATAGTGATTACTTGCTAACCTTTGGGATTCCTTCAAAGCCTAAACATCATTCTCCTACAAAATAACAACAAAGGAAATAGTTTTCGGGCACCCAGACATCATCTTAATAAAATGTTTTTTTTTTTTTTTGCTTTCTAGCAAATTCTTAATGGTTGCCCTTTAGTGTTTTTTTTTTTTTCAATGTTTATTTATTTATTTTGAGAGGGAGTGAGAGAGAGCGTGAGTGCTGTGTGTGCGCGAGTGCTGGGGAGGGGCAGAGAGAGAGAGGGAGTTGGAGAATCCCAAGCAGGGTCTGCATTGTCAGAGCAGAGCCTGATGCAACTTTGAACTTAAAAACCGTGAGATCATGACCTGAGCCAAAATCGAGAGTCAGATGCTTAACTGATGGAGCCACCCAGGCACCCTAGTCTTACTTTCTAAATTGAATTTGTCTTGTATCCCCTATTATGTTTCTAAGCCCTTTGTGGTTGGAAAACTACATATTATCCTCACAATACCTTTGTAGTAAGGCATTCAGTAAATAGGGAACTAAATGAGGTGGTTAAAAAAAGAAAAAACAGTGTTTGAGTAATAGAGTGTAAAATTTTCCTTTTATTCTTTTCTATAGGTATGATGCTATTTTACTTAAAAAAAAAAATAGGTAAATCTTTAGGGGTGCCTGGCTGGCTCAGTAGGAAGAGCATAGGACTCTTGACCTCAGGGTTGTGAGTTCAGTCCCCATGTTGGGTGTAGTGATTACTTAAATAAATAAAAGTTTTAAAGTAATAGATGAGCCTTTAGCCCTAAGGCATGTTTGGGATGATTTAATAGAGTTGCAGATTTTACACCCACAATATTAATCTGAATCCTAACAATTTTGTCAAGTGGTGGTATTTTTAAGTTTTACTGGTGTGTTAATAGTTAATAATTAAGCTGTAAAATTTTTCTGTAACAAGTGTTGAGAGTGATCTGGTTTTCTTTCATTGAAAGGTTTGTGATGTTTATAATCCTACCCAAACTAAGTTAACCCCAAAGCAAACACAGCTTTACAGAAAAATGGGGGTCTAAATTGGCCTCTTGTTTTTGTTTTGCTGATTGTTACTTTTTGCTGTTCTTTGCTTGTGGTTTCTTGCCTTGAACCCAGGAAAAAATATGAGGAAATTCCCCTTAGGAAGTTAGGGCCTTGTCTTCATCATTTGAATTTGCATTTTAATAGAAGTTGGTTTTAGAGGGTCCAGAATGTATAACTAAGGGTGGAATTTCAAGCATTGTGGCATTCATGATCAGGATTCTCAAATAAGGTCATGTTTTTCAACAGGTTTAGTTTAGTTTCTAGGGCAGTGTACACACTGCATAAAAACAAATTTTATTTATAGACCTTTTCATTTAAAATACCACATAGAGAACCAAAGAAGTAATTAGTATGTTGAAGTGGCAGGTGGAATGAGGAGTCTGTGGTAAGGTCAAAGATCTATCTGAGCAAAGGATTTAATTCGATAGTAAAATTATACAAAGCTAAATTGGGATTAGATTATGGAATTTTGGGTGTAAGTCATTTTTCTTAAATCTTTAAAAGGAGAAGGGAGGTGGTAAATCTTAAGGAAAAAGTCAGGTGCTACTGAAATCAGTTTGGAATCTGTTGCATTAGTATGTAATAATGGCATTAACTGGTGTCGTATTTTTTTATAAGATATTTTTCTATTGAGTTATAAGTCATACAGTAAAATTCACCTGCTTAAAGTGTAATTCAGTAGTTCTTAGTATATTTATATTATTATAATATAATATATTATATTATTATATTCTTCATATATTTATAAGGCTCTGTAACCATCATCACTATCTAATTCCAAAACATCTCATCACCCTAAAAAACCCTGTACCCATTGGTAATTGTTCTTGTTGCCTGCTAGCCCTAGACCCTGGCAACCATTAATCTTTCTGTTTGTATGAATTTGTCTATTCAGGACGTTTCATAAAAATGGAATCATACTATATGTGGCCTTTTGTGTTTGGATTTTTTACTATAGCATAATGTTTCCAAAGTTCATCCATGTTCTATCTTTATCAGTAGTTAATCTCTTTTGAAAGCTGAATAATACTACATTGTGTGGATAGACAACATTTTGTTTATCCATTCATTAGTTGATGAGTATTCAATTGTTTCCATTTATTGGCCACTATGGATAATGCTGCAATGAACTTTATAGGTTTTTCTGCCAGTGCATGTTTTCACTTCTCTTGGTTATATGCCTGTGAATTGAATTGATGGGTCATATGGTAACTATGTTTAACTTTTTGGAGGAACTGCCAAACTTTTTTTCCAAAGTGACAGTACCAATTTACATTTCCATCTGTGATGTATGAGGGTTCCGATTTCTCCACATCTTCCCTGTCACTTGTTGTTTCCTGTCTTTTTGATTATAGCCATCCTTAGTAGATGTAAAAATTTATTTCATTGTGGTTTTGATTTGTTTCTTTAATGACTGATAACGTTGAGCCTCATTTCATTTGCTTATTGACCATTAGTAAATCTTTGAAGAAATGGCTATTCAAATCCTTTGCCCTTTTAAGTTTTGTTGTCTTTTTTTTGTTGTAAGAGTTCTTTTTGTATTCTGGATACAAGTCCCTTATCAGATATGTGATTACAAATATTTTCCCTCATTTTGTGTAGGCTTTTTCACTTACTTGATAGTGTTGATGTTCTTTTAAATTTTAACAGTAATGTTTCTAGTATGTATTTTCATGAACATGACTCAGATGTTTGTTTTTTTATTAAGGAAATATCCTGTTTCTAGTTTACTAAGATTTTTGTCAAGAGTGAATGCTGTCTTTTATTGGATTCCCTTTTGGCATTGTCAAGAAGATCCATTTTCCCCCCGTTCATCTGTTTGTGTGTTGTTACCGTTAATAGATGTTTTTTTCTCTTGGCATTCCTAGAATTAATTTTCCTTAGTCATGTTTAGTATTACTGCTGAATTAGGATTTTTTAAAGTATTTTTGCTTATAAATGGTATATTAATGCAGTGTGCTAACTTTGATATGTATTGGTATCAAAATTCTGTTGAATTTATAATATGAACTGAGAACTATTTTAGATTTCTGATGAGTCCTGAACCTTGTGATCATATTCCATTCCTTGTAAGTTTGCAAGTGCTTGGGTGTTCTTTTAGAGTCATTGATAAACCCTTAAATTTCTTCCATGATTTTCTATTTCCTGAGACTGTTTTATAACTTATGTATATATGTTTGTGTGTGTGTGTTTTATATATATATATAAAATTTTGTTTTAGAGAGAGTGCACCTGCAAGCAGGGGAGAGGGGCAGAGAGAGAGAGAGAGAGAGGGAGAATCCCAAGCAGGCTCCAAGCTCAGCACAAAGCCTGACATGGGGCTCAATCCCATGACCCTAGGATTATGACCTGAGCTGAAACCAATAGTTGATGCTCAACCGACTGAGCCACCCAGGTGCCCCGATGATTTATGTTTTTGTAAAAAGTCATGCAAAATTTATGCGTGCCTGGGTGGCTCAGTCACTTAAGCGTGTGTCTTCGGCTCGAGTCATGATCTTGCATTTTGTGAGTTCAAGCCCCGCGTCGGGCTTTGGGCTGACTGCCCAGAGCCTGGAACCTGCTTCAGATTCTGTGTCTCCCTCTCTCTCTGCCCCTCCCCTGCTCACACTATCTCTCTGTCTCTCAAAAATCAATAAACGTTAAAAAAATAAATAAAAAAGTCATGTAAAATTTAAAACATCACTATATATTTTTATAGTTAATTAACTTATTTATTTATTTTATTTTAAAAGTAATCTCTCCACCCAACATGGGGCTCAAACTCATAAGCCTGAGATCAAGAGTTGCCTGCTCCACTGACTGATCCAGCCAGACACCCCAGTAATTAATTTTTTAAAATACTTACTGTTGGCACAAAAACAGACACATAGACCAATGGAATAGAATAGAAACCCCAGAACTAGACTCACAAACGTATGGCCAACTCATCTTTGACAAAGCAGGAAAGAACATCCAATGGAAAAAAGACAGCCTCTTTAACAAATGGTGCTGGGAGAACTGGACAGCAACATGCAGAAGGTTGAAACTAGACCACTTTCTCACACCATTCACAAAAATAAACTCAAAATGGATAAAGGACCTAAATGTGAGACAGGAAACCATCAAAACCTTAGAGGAGAAAGCAGGAAAAGACCTCTCTGACCTCAGCCGTAGCAATCTCTTACTCGACACATCCCCAAAGGCAAGGGAATTAAAAGCAAACGTGAATTACTGGAACCTTATGAAGATAAAAAGCTTCTGCACAGCAAAGGAAACAACCAACAAAACTAAAAGGCAACCAACGGAATGGGAAAAGATATTCGCAAATGACATATCGGACAAAGGGCTAGTATCTAAAATCTATAAAGAGCTCACCAAACTCCACACCCAAAAAACAAATAACCCAGTGAAGAAATGGGCAGAATACATGAATAGACACTTCTCTAAAGAAGACATCCGGATGGCCAACAGGCACATGAAAAGATGTTCAGCGTCGCTCCTTATCAGGGAAATACAAATCAAAACCACACTCAGGTATCACCTCACGCCAGTCAGAGTGGCCAAAATGAACAAATCAGGAGACTATAGATGCTGGAGAGGATGTGGAGAAACGGGAACCCTCTTGCACTGTTGGTGGGAATGCAAATTGGTGCAGCCGCTCTGGAAAGCAGTGTGGAGGTTCCTCAGAAAATTAAAAATAGACCTACCCTATGACCCAGCAATAGCACTGCCAGGAATTTATCCAAGGGATACAGGAGTACTGATGCATAGGGACACTTGTACCCCAATGTTCATAGCAGCACTCTCAACAATAGCCAAATTATGGAAAGAGCCTAAATGTCCATCAACTGATGAATGGATAAAGAAATTGTGGTTTATATACACAATGGAATACTACGTGGCAATGAGAAGAAATGAAATATGGCCTTTTGTAGCAACGTGGATGGAACTGGAGAGTGTGATGCTAAGTGAAATAAGCCATACAGAGAAAGGCAGATACCCTATGGTTTCACTCTTATGTGGATCCTGAGAAACTTAACAGGAATCCATGGGGGAGGGGAAGGAAAAAAAAAAAAAAAAGAGGTTAGAGTGGGAGAGAGCCAAAGCATAAGAGACTGTTAAAAACTGAGAACAAACTGAGGGTTGATGGAGGGTGGGAGGGAGGGGAGGGTGGGTGATGGGTATTGAGGAGGGCACCTTTTGGGATGAGCACTGTGTGTTGTATGGAAACCAATTGGTCAATAAATTTCATATGTATAAAAAAAAATAAAAATAAAGATTTGGGAGAATAAAAAAAAAAAAAAAGGAACCCTTGGGCACTGTTGGTAAGAATGCAAATTTGTACAGCCACTGTGGAGAACAGTATGGAGGTTCTTCAAAAAATTAAAAAGAGAACTACCCTATGATCCAATATCACACTACTGGGTGTTTACCCAAAGAATACAAAAACACTAATTCAAAAGGATATATGCAACCTTATGTTTATTGCAGCATTATTCACAATAGCCAAATTATGGAAGTAGCCCAAGCACACCCATTGGTATATAAATGGATAAAGAATAGGTGGTATATATATACATATATACATATACATATATATATGCCACCATTTTATTTTATATATATAATAGAGTATTATTTAGCCATAAAAAGGAATGAAATCTTGCCATTTGCCACAATACACATGGAGCCAAGGAGTATAATGCTAAGTGATATAGGCTAGTCAGAGAAAGACAAATATCATATGATTTTACTCATACGTGTAATTTAAGAAACAAAGGAAAAAAAAGAGTGAGGCAAACCAAGAAACAGACTTTTAATTATAGAGAACAAACAGATAGCTACTAGAGGTGAGGCAACTGGGGGTGATGGGTGAAACAGGTGATGGGGATTAAGGAGTTCACTTGTGATGAGCACTGGATGATGTATAGAATTGTTGTATCACTATATTGTACACCTGAAACTAATATAACACTATGTTAAAATACTGTTATTGTATAGTAAATAAAACAATTAAGAAATTCTAACAAAATTAAAAAAAATAAAATACTTACTGTTTTGCAGTATATGATAAACATTTATTCCAAAATACAAACATAATTTTTATTTGTGCATTATATTCCCATTCTTATTCCTACTGCTGTGTTTTGTATCTTTAGACTTGCTGGGAAATTGTCTTATTTTTAATGTTTATGTTCTGTTCTAGCTGACTCTTGAACAACATGGGGTTTGGGAGTGCTGACTCCTACACAGTCAAAAATTGAAGTATAACTTTTGAGTCCCTCAGAACTTAACTACTAATAGCCTACTCTTTGACCAGAAGCATTATCAATAATAGAAATAGTCGATTAACAAATAGTTTGTGTATATATATTACATATTGTGTTCTTATAATGAAGTAAGCTACAGAACAGAAAATGTTATTAAGAAAATCATAAGGTAGGAATGCAAACTGGTGCAGCCACTCTGGAAAACAGTATGGAGGTTCCTCAAAAAACTAAAAATAGAACTACCTTACGACCCAGTAATTGCACTACTAGACATTTATCCAAGGGATACAGTTGTGCTGTTTCAGAGGGACACATGCATCCTCGTGTTTATAGCAGCACTATCAATAATAGCCAAAGTATGCAAATAGCCTAAATGTCCATCGATAGATGAATGGCTAAAGAAGATGGTGTGTATGTATATATATATATATATATATATATATACACACACACACACACACACACACACACACAATGTAGTATTACTCAGCAATCATAAAGAATGAAATCTTTCCATTTGCAACTACGTGGATGGAACTGGAGGGTATTATGCTAAGTGAAATTAGTCAGTCAGAGAAAGACAAAAATCATATGACTTCACTCATATGAGGACTTTAAGAGACAAAATAGATGAACATAAAGGAAGGGAAACAAAAATAATATAAAAACAGGGAAGGGGACAAAACAGAAGAGACTCAAATATGGAGAACAAACTGAGGGTTACCGAAGGGGTTGTGGGAGGGAGAATGGCTAAATGGGTAAGTGGCACTAAGGAATCTACTCCTGAAATCATTGTTGCACTATATGCTAACTAATTTGGATTTAAATTTTAAAAAATAAAAAATAAAATTAAAAAAAATTATAAGGAAGAGGGAGGGGTGTCTGGGTGGCTCAGTCAGTTGAACATCTGACTTTGGCTCAGATTATGATCTCATGGTTTGTGAGTTTGAGCCCCACATTGGGCTTACTGCTGTTAGTGCAGAACCCGCTTTGGATCCTCTGTCTCCGTGTTTCTACTCATCCCCTGTTTGCGCTTGCTCTCTCTGTCTCTATCAACAAATAAATAAACATTAAAAAAAACCATAAGGACGGATTTCAAGCTGTATTACAAAGCTGTAATCATGAAGACAGTATGGTACTGGCACAAAAACAGACACTCAGATCAATGGAACAGAATAGAGAACCCAGAAATGGACCCACAAACGTATGGCCAACTAATCTTTGACAAAGCACGAAAAACTATTCAATGGAATATGGTGCTGGGAAAGCTGAACAGCAACATGCAGAAGAATGAACCTGGACCACTGTCTTACACCATGCACAAAAATAAACTCAAAATGAATGAAAGACCTAAATATAAGACAGGAAGCCATCAAAATCCTTGAGAAGAAAGCGGTCAGCAACCTCTTTGACCTCGGCCACAGCAACTTCTTACTCAACATGTCTCTGGAGGCAAGGGAAACAAAAGCAAAAATGAAGGTCCCAATAGGGACCTCATCGAAATAAAAAGATTCTGCACAGTGAAGGAAACAATCAGCAAAAGTAAAAGGCAACCAACAGAATGGGAGAAGATATTTGCAAACGACATATCAGATAAAGGGTTAGTATCCAAAATCTATAAAGAACTTATCAAACTCAACACCCGAAAAACAAATAATCCGGTGAAGAAATGGGCAAAAGACATGAACAGACACTTTTCCAAAGACAACATCCAGATGGCCAACTGACACAAGAAAAAATGCTCAACATCACTCGTCATCAGGGAAATACAAATCAAAACCACAATAAGATACCGCCTCACACCTGTCAGAATAGCTAACGTTAACAACTCAGGCACCAACAGATGTTGGTGAGGATGCAGAGAAAGAGGATCTCTTTTGTACTGCTGGTGGGAATGCAAACTGGTGCAGCCACTCTGGAAGACAGTATGGAGGTTCCTCAAAAAATAAAAAATAGAACTACCTTACGACCCAGCAATTGCAATACTAGGTATTTATCCAAGGGATACAGGTATGCTGTTTCGAAAGGGCACATGCACCCCCATATTTATAGCAGCACTATCAACAATAGCCAAAGTATGAAAAGAACCCAAATGTCCATCGATGGATGAATGGATAAAGAAGATATGGTGTGTGTATACACACACACACACACACACAAACATACACACACAATGGAGTATTACTTGGCAATCAAAAAATGAAATCTTGCCATATGCAAGTATGTGGTTCAAACTAGAGGGTATTATGCTAAGTGAAATTAGACAAATATAATATGACTTTACTCACATGAGTACTTTAAGATACAAAACAGATGAACCTAAGAGAAGGAAAAATATATAAAGACGGGGACAAAACATAAAGAGTCTCTTAAATATGGAGAACAAACTGAGGGTTACTGGAGGGGCTGTGGGAAAGGAGGTGGACTAAATGGGTAAGGGGCATTAAGGAATCTACTCCTGAAATCGTTGCACTATATGCTCTCTAACTTGGATGTAAATTTAAAAAATAAGTTAAATTTAAAAAGATCATAAGGAAGAGAGGAAAATACATTTATAGCCCTTTACTGTATTTGTAAAAAAAAAAAAAAATCCACTTGAATGTGTGCAATCTAAGAACAGAACCAGCTCTTGGATTCCTTCATCGTTTTTACTCTTTTCTAAATGATTAATTCTTGATTTTTTCTTTATTTTCCTCCACTAAATGGAGACCTATAACAGGGAGTTGGATATGCAAGCCTGGGGTGGATGTGGGTGGTCTATCTGCAGTGTTAGGCTCTTCTGGTGTCCAGCATCACATCTTCTTGGTTCACCTCTTGTTTTAACTGTAGGTGCAAGAAACAGTACCATAAAAGTTGCCTTCAGATGCCCTTCCCAGTGAAAGTAAGCCCCAGTGATTTCTCTGCTTTGGGAGGCCAGCTGAACCAGAAAGCAAGTATGGGCTGGTAGCCAGTGAAAGTTAATGTCCACAGAGGCAACCCTTAATCATTGGGAAACAGGAGTAATTGGATAACAGCTTGTCTTTCATCCTATAGGCAGACAATTCTGAGAGATTGCCTGTGTGTTTCTCAAGAAGTTTAAGTAGAATGGACCCCTGTCGTCCTTTGGAATGACTTTGACAATATACCATCGCTTATATTGGCTATTCCTCCGTCTCTGCTTTACTCTTCCTGCTCCCTCAGGTCATTACCTGGACACACTACCTGTACTTAAGTCCTTATCTAAGCCTTTGCTTTTGGGAGAAACCAAACTAGGACAGGTATCATTCAGGCACTTAGCATTTAAAGAGTTGATACAATTTCAAGACTTGAAAATGGATGATCCTCAAGGCTATGGTTATGGGGAAGAGGGCCACGATCTGTGTTGTCTGCCACTACAATGTGTTAAGTGGTTGGCAGAAAGAGGAGCACTAGCAAAGGAGACTGAGGCATAACTAGTGTAGGAACAAAATTTAGGGCATGTGATATCTTGGAAACTAAGAAAATGTGTAAAGTAGTGGGGAATGGTGCTGCTAATGAAATGAGTCAAGTGAGATGTGAACTTAGAATTATATTGAATTTTGGCAATATGTAGGCCATTGATGAACTAGGAAGAATAGTTTCCATTGAAGTGATGGGGACAAAACTGTGATTGGCGTGGGTTTGAGGACAAATGATGAAGAGGCGCCTACATAGCCCAGTTAGTTAGGTGTCTAACTTTAGCTCAGGTCATGATCTCATGGTTTGTGAGTTTGAGCCCATAATTGACCCCCCACCGGCCCCTGGATTCCGGATGCTCTCTTTCTCCCTCTCATAGGTTGGTAGCTGGAGAGGTATCTTGAGGGAGAGTTTAAGATGGGAGGAGAATTGCACCTACTTGGTATAGCATATTGCTGCACATGGTCAAAATCAATTATTCCTTTAGAATACTTTAGAGAAGTAGAATTCTCTTTCGTTTATTTGACTGTTTTGTTCATTTCCCAGCAGGGCTTGCCAGATGATGCTTAATGAGTTCAAGGAGGAAAAGAAGTTGTTATTAGCAGTAATTAGCAGAAACTAAGGAGATCTGGTGTTAGTTTTGTGTGGACATGAATACTGGGAAGTAAAAAGAAATAAGGGAATACACACAAGGAAGTTAATCCACCCACAAGACTGTGTTATGGGGAAGAGTTGAAGATCCAATCAGGACTGTAATGAGAAAGCTATTTCTAGGTTCAGAATAAGGTCAAGATTTACTTTACCTACCACAATAAACATTGTGAATATACATTTTTGATACATTTTTCCCCAAGTGTCTTTTTTGTACAGCTTTTATTGACCTATTGAAAATTACAGAAACCACTCTAATGTCAGAAACAATGGAAATTAACTCAAAGACCCCCAGTATTCTTTTTCTGCACAATTTCATTTTCCCAGAGTTTGATTATGAGCCATATTGAGCTGCGTTCTTTCCTCTTTCTTCCTGTGCTTACTCTTTCTGATCATAGAATGATGTAATGTTAGCCTTTCAGAGTTAAGTAAACCAATTCTATTGAGGTATTTGCATTGTAGTATTATTTCTAATTGTGGAACAAAAGACTTTTTTTTTGGTAAAAATAACTAGTCCCTCTTCTTCCATAAATTAATGTTATTTTTCCTAAATTGAGATGGAGGAGAATTCTGAAGATTTTTCTTCCACCATGACCAAGTTTCCTTGACAAAGGAGTGAGTCAGGCTGGATATCTTCCTTGGGACTCTTTTTTCCTATAAATAAAACAGTTTCATCTACCCTGGAAATGCCCTGATATTTCTGCTTCTCATTAGGCTATCAGAGGACAAGAAAACCTTTGGTTCCGTGGTAAGAATAAGAAAAGCCTGAAAAGAAAGGAATCATGCTTTTAAAAAAATAGGGTAGCAGACATCAGTGGAATTAAGGAATCCTTAGTGAACTGAATTCCAGAGATAATGAACCTCTCCTAGGTGAATCAAGAGTACACCAACTTCCCTGCCTGGCTACATGTGCCTGGTATCAGTATAGGTCATGCCATAAATGGAAAGACTGAAGGAATGAGGATAACTCATCAATTTTTGAATGACCATGTGGACTTTGGAGAAGGGATAAGAATCTGATGGAGCCCCAAAGGCAAAATAAATCATTAAGACTGATAAATTCTATCTGCCTTGAATTTTGTCTTGAAGGAGCAGTAAAGGAGGGGTTGAACGGCTTAGAGAAAGGTATAGTCCTGAAAATTCAATGAGGATATTGACTTGTGGGACTTTGAGTTGTGGAACTCTTGAGTTGTGGGACTCTGCTGGATTTGAATCTAAAGGTAAACTAAATGAAAAAATACCTGGAACTGCATCCCAAATTCTTTATACCACAGATTGACAAGATAAAAAATTTGGCTGTGTTTGGGATAGAGAAGTTGTAAGTTGAACTGATCACAGATGAATTCAATCTAAATAAAGTTGCAGCCAGTTTCAGCTCAAATTGATTTCTACTAGTAAAATGAATTATCAGTCATCTATCCGGAGAGAAGATTGTAGACTCTCTGGGAAAACAGGAAAACTTAACAAGAAAGTATTGTGCTTAATTCTCAACTTTAGTCTTACAGCATCTAGGATACTATGAAAAATTATGAAACATACAAAGAAACAGGAAAATGTGATTGTATAATTAAGAGAAAATAGTTAACAAAAGCAAACTTACAGATGACCCAGTTATTAGAATTAAGAGACAAGGATTTTAAGGCAATGTACAGGATATGAGGGATTGGGTATTTCAGGAGAGTAATGGACAACCTGACAAAGAGCCAAATGCACATTCTCAGAACTGAAAAATGCAGTATCTTAGAAAAAACCTGCTTAAAAAGGCTTACCAGCAAATTTGTAGTAAGAAACAGACTGAAGGAATTGGTGTGTGAATAAATATGAAATTCTGTTTTCTAGTTTTTAAATTTATATAAATAACAGTTGATAGTGTAAAGCAAAAAATATTATAAGATTTATAATATGTAGAAGTAAAATGTATGGCAATAGCTTAAAATATGGAAGGAAATAAATGTAAGTATAAATTTCTTAGATCATATGTGAAGTGGCATAACATTTGAATATGGACTATTTGAATTAAGAGTGCACTCTGTATATTCCTAGAGGAACCAGAAAAAAGTACAACAAAAAGGCCATAAAATGAGATAGAATGGGGGACAATAGCATTATTTGAACTCCGGAAAAAAGAGGAACAAAGAACAAATAGAAAATATAAATAATCTTAAATTAAGACATATCGGTAATTATATTAAGTATAAATTGTCTAAGCCTGCCACCAAATCATAAAAATTGTCAGATTGGATAAAATAGTAAGACCTAGCTGTATGCTTCATACAAGTGGGCACTTTAAATATAAAGACAAACTTGGTTAAAAGTAATAGATGGGAAAAGATAAACCACATTAATATTTACCAAAAGAAAACTCCTATGGCTATAGTTATACCAAGCAAAATATATTTCAAGGCAAGGATTGTTAGCAGAGAAAAAGAACATCTTTCAATGATAAAAGGATCCATTTATCAAGAAGATAGAACCCTAAACATGTATTCACTCTTTATAACAGGGCTTCAAAATACATGAGATAAAAATTGACAGTAATAAAAGGAGAAATAGACTTATTTACATTGATAGAGATTTTAGTACTTTCAATATTTAGTAGGAAAAGAATGCCACAAATTGGTAAGGGTATAGAAGATTTGAACACCACTATCAGCCAATTTAACCTAATCAACATTTATAAAGCATTATACCCAAGAGATGCAGAATGTGACTTTCAGGCACACATGAAACACTCACCAAGATAGATTTTTTTGTGGGGCTGTCTGAAAGCTTCAGAATACTGCAAAGATTAGAAACCCTAGGTTCTCTGACTATAATGGAATTAAATTTGAAATCAGAAACAAGGTTTAGTAGATCTCCACATATTGAATTAAGATGATTCTGAATAACCCATGGATAAAATAATAAATGGAAAAATCAAAAGCATTTTAAATGAACAAAGCATCAAAATTTATGAAGTACAGCTCAAGAGAATTTGTATCTTTAAATCTTTAAGAAAAAAGTATTAGAATCGTTTATTTAATCTTTACCTGAAGAGGCAGAAAAAAGAGACAAATTCAAAATGAATAAAAGGCAGAAAACATAGAAAAAAATGAAATGTGTGAAATAGAAAACTTACCTTAAGAAAATGAACAAAGTGCTTGGGCGCTTGGGTGGCTCAGTCAGTTGAGTGTCCGACTTTGGCTCAGGTCATGATCTCACAGTTGTGGGTTTGAGCCCAGCATCCGGCTCTGCTGACAGCTCAGAGCCTGGAGCCTGCTTTGGATTCTGTGTCTAACCTCTCTCTCTGCCCTTCCCCCACTCATGCTCTGTCTCTCTCTCAAAGATAAACATTGGAAAATTTAAAAAAAGAAAATGAACAAAGTATAAAGTTTCCTCTTTGAAACAAACCAATATAGTTGATAAACTTATGAAGATTGATGGCTTAAAAAATCAGCCATTTATGTTCTCTTGAATTTGTGAATCAGCATTGTGGTCTTTTATCCCATGCTGCTTTATAACATCATGTTCTCAGGGCAACATTCAAAGAAGGTAAAAGTAGAAGTTTTAAATCTTCTTGAGGCATAGGTACTGTTATTTGCCTAACAAACTGCCATATAAGCAAGTCACAAGGTCAGTCTGAATTCAAGGAATGGGGAAATGGACTCAGTCTTTGATCTTGGGTGGTATAGAACACTGTGGCCATGTTTCTTAACTTATGTGGTTAAGTAAGAAAACAGTGAAGGGTCTAGATTTTACCTTGTTTACAAGCTAGTATGGTAACCTATCAGAAGACACAAGACCTCTAGATCAGAGACAAATAGTTTATTACTCACTACAAATGCAGGGACCAGGGCATATCTTGTGTCAATTACCTGAGCCTTAATCTTCACATGGCTACACAGTGAGGGTCAGATGATTCCTGTAGGAGCACTACTGTGCATTGCAGGAGAGGAAGCCCGAATTGGGAAACTCTGATTTTACATAGTACTACTGATGATGAGTCTGGTCCTTTCCTCTGAAAGTAAGAGACAAAAACCTTATCTTTAATCTGGAATTTAAGCAAATCTCAAGAGAGGAAATTGGGCTGTCTTAATGTTGCTAAGCATTATTATCTTAGAATGTTTCTTTATACAAGCATATTTAATTGGCTGTAAATGACATTGCTCAAAGAACCCAGACCATGCAGAAATGTGAGATGTTCAAGGGGAGTTGTTTTCCAGCACAGTGCACAATAATTTACTTTCCTCCCATATGCAAAATTTGATCACTCTCTTCTCCAAAAGTTTTATCACATGAGGTTGTCAGGGCTTGCATTCCAGTGTCTTACCATCTAAATAAGGTCTAAGTATATATGAGGCTCTGCTATGCTATTTGTAATTAGAGAAGGGCAAAACAAAAATACAATAAGATACGGCTATGCACCCGACTACATAGGTTAAAATTAAGAAAGACACAGTATCAAGTGTTGTTGAAAATGTAACCAAAACTCAGGGAGTGTTAAGTGATAAAACCACTTTTTTGTAAAACAACTTAAAAAAAAGTACATATAATTAAATAAAGACTATGACCCAGCAATTTTGCTTCCATGTATTTATCCATGAGAACCAAAGGCTACATTCTTATAATACTTGTACACAAATGTTAAGGCAGTCTTATTCAGGACAGGTTGACTTGCCTAGGGTGTTGATGGGAACCAGCTGAGGCGATAGAAGGATTTTATGTATGTATGTATGTATGTATGTATGTATGTATGTATGTATGTATATAGTTAACTTTTTGACCCCCTTTACCGATTTCTCCCAACCCCCTCCCCCACCTCTGGCAACCACCAATCTGTTTTCTATATATAGGATGGTTTTTGTTTGTTTTTATTTGGTTTTAGATTCCACATATAAGAGAGATCAAATGGTATTTGTTTTTCTCTGTCTGACTTATTTAACTTAGCCTAATGTCCTCAAGATCCATCCATCCAAGTTATTGCAAGTTGGCAAGATCTCACTTCTTTTTTATGGCTGAGTAATATGCATGTATGTGTGCCTGCATGTGCTGCAGTGAACATGGATGTGAATAAATCTTTATGAGTTAGTGTTTTTTGTTTTCTTCAGATAAATACCTGCACATGGAATTGCTGGATCATATGACTGGATCACTTTTTTTTTTTTTTTTTTGAGGGAACTTCATACTGTTTTCTATAGTAGCTGTGCCAGTTTACATTCTCATTAGAAGTACAGAAGAGTTCCCTTTTCTCCAAATCCTTACCAATACTTGTTATTTCTTGTCTTTTTGATAATATCCATTCTAAAAGGTGAGAGGTGATAATCTTATGATGTACAAATAGTTTCTCTGATGATTAGTGATGTTGAACATCTTTTCCTGTATCTGTTGGCCATCTGTATGGTTTTTTTTTTTTTGAAAAGCATTTGTTCAGATCTTCTGCCCATTTTTAATTGGATTTTTTTTTTGTCATTAAGGTATAGAAGTTCTATATTTTGAATACTAGCCTCTTACCAGATATATGGCTTGCATATATTTTCTTCTCTTCTATAGGTTACCTTTTCATTCTGTTGATGGTTTCTTTTGCTGTGCTAGAGACTTTTTAGTATGATGTAGTCCTACTTATGTTTGCTTTTGTTGATTTTGGTGTCAGCTTAAAAAAATCATCACCAAGTCAAGAAGCTTACCTACCTGTGTTTTCTTGTAGGAGTTTTATGGTTTTAGGTCTTATGTTTAAGTCTTTAATCGAATTTGAGTTAATTTTTATGTACAATGTTAAGATAGTGGTCAAGTTTCATTCTTTTGCATGTGACTGTCCAGTTTTGTCCCCACTCTCATTTATCGAAGGGACTGTATATTCTTGGCTCCTTTGTTGTAAATTAATTGTGTATGAATGGATATATTTTTGAGTGTTCTGTTCCATTGGTCTCTCTGTTTTTATGGCATTATCATGTTGTTTTAATAACTGTAGCTCTATAGCTTTGTAATATACTTTGAAATCAGAAGTATGATGCTGCTAGCTTTGTTCTTTCACAAAATTACTTTGGCTCTTTGGAGTTTGTTTGTTTTCTTGTTTTGTGTGGTATCGTACAAATTTTAGGATTATTCTAATTTTTTTGAAAAATGCCATTGGGATTTTGATAGAGATTGCATAGAATCTTTAGATTGCTGGGGCGCCTGGGTGGCTCAGTCAGTTGAGCATCCGACTTCGGCTCAGGTCATGATCTCACGGTCCGTGAGTTCGAGCCCCGCATCGGGCTCTGTGCTGACAGCTTGGAGCCTGGAGCCTGCTTCGGATTCTGTGTCTCCCTCTCTCTGACCCTCCCCTGTTCATGCTCTGTCTCTCTCTGTCTCAAAAATAAATAAACATTAAAAAAAAAGAAAAGAATCTTTAGATTGCTTTGGATAGTATGGACATTGTACTCCTACTGATTCTTCTAGTTTATGAGTATGGAATAGCTTTTCATTTATTTGTGTCTTTAATTTCTTTCATTAATGTTTTGGGATTTTCAATATTCAGATCTTTCACCTTCATTAACTTTATTCCTAGGTATTTTATTCTTAGATACAATTGTAAATGGGATTGTTGTCTTTTTTTTTCTGAAAATTTCTTATTAGAAATTCAACTGATTTTTGTATCCTGCAACTTTACTGAATTCACTTAATTAGGTTTAATAGTTTTTTGATGAAGTCTTTAGGGTTTTTGTATATACTATTATGTCATTTGCAAATAGTGACATTTTTATTTTTTGCTTTCCAGTTTGGATGCCTTTTATTTCTTTTTCTTGCCTGATTGCTGTAGCTAGGACTAGATAGCTTCACTGGTGAATTCTATCAAATATTCAAAGAAGCATTAATACCTATCCTTTTCAAACTCTTACAGAGAATATAAGGGGAGGAAAGTCTTACAGACTTACTTTATGAGGCTTTCATTGTCTTTATACCAAAACCAGAGAAAGATGCCAAAAGAAAAGAAAATCATAGGGCTATATTCTGATGAACATAGATGTAAAAATCCTCGAGAAAATATTAGTAAACTGAATTGAACAATACATTAAAAGGATCATACACTATGATCAAGTGAGGTTTATTCTAGGGAAGTAGAGATGGGTCAACGTCCATAAATCAGTCCGTGTGATGTATTATATTAACAAAATGAAGGGTAAAAATCATAATGATCATCTTAGTAAGTGTGGAAAAAACATTTGACAAAAATTCAACATCCAGTTATGGTAAAAATTCTCAACAAAGTGAGTATAAAAGGAACATACCTTAATATAATAAAGGCCATATATGACAAGCCCACAGCTGACATTCTACTCGGTGAAAAGCTGAAAATCTTTCTTCTAAGATTAGGAATGAAACAAAGATACCCACTCTTGCCCCTTTTTTTTTCACCATAGTATTTGATTTTACATCTTCATTGCTGTTGGTTACATGGATGTATACAGTTTCCAGACTATAAGGATCTATTTCATTATGTAAGTAATATGTAGAAATGTAAAAATGGAAATTTTTGCAAATGTGGACCTCTTTAGTAACTTCTATTTGTATATCTACTACTATTATGTATGTAAGATTTTTTAAAAACATGTTTAGGCTAACCATCATTTGATATGAAAATTGGATTAGTAGTGCTGATATTGAAGAAACTCAGATTTCTACTAGATTAGAATCAGGCCAGTAAAGTTCAGACATTGATGTTGGTCTTATAGCCATAAGTGAAACTTAGCTATTTGATCAGACTCCTTTCTCATTTCCTGCTGTATGTTGTAGGCATAGCACATTTTATACATTCAGTTATTGATTTTTCCTTCAGGATCAAATGTTCTTAATAGCATTTATACTTTTTTCATTGAATAAGTTTCTTACCTTTCTTTTTTTTTTTTTTCTTTCTTATCACTATTTTCATTGTTTACTATTCATGTACTTACCCATAATGAGTTAATAGTGTCCTTTATAAAATTGCCTCAGAACTAAGGACAGGTATACCAAATATAAATTAGCAAACAACTGTGATAGCCATGATTAAACTAAAATGATCTTATACAACCACTAAGTGTCAACTAATAGCTGTGGGCATGCCTGAGGAGCCTTTGTTCTACATTTTAACTTTTGAACTCATTTAGAAAGATTAGTCCAACATTGAAATTTCTGTCAAATCTAGTTAGATATATTGTGTGATCTCTTCAAATCAATAAGAAAATATAATGTACTGTATTTTTAAAAACTTTTATAGTGACTTCACTTTTCAGTCTTTACAGTAATCCAAGCTAAGAGTTTGTCATAATAATAGAGAATGGAGAGGGAGAAAAGATGGTGGTTTGAGCATACATGAAATAAGATTGAGCATGTATTTATACTTGTTGAGAATGTTGGAGAAAAAGAAGTACATCTGCACTTTAAAATAAAGAATCTTAAGTTTTATATCTAATCTCCAAAATAAGAATCTCTTGAAAGAAGTTATAATAATCTATATTTTTGAAAAATACCCTATGTGTGTTTTATTTGGCTAGTTATACCATTGCACCCAAGGTCTGTTTTGTTTTCTTTTCCTCCTCATGAGCAGTTTCTTTATTGGTTGGAGATCTTGCTATGAGAATCTATGAATTGTTGCCCAAATCTCTTTATAAAAATTTACCAGTGGGCTCTTAAAAAGAAGCTGCCTGAGTGGCTCACTCAGTTAAGTGTCTGTCTCTTGATTTCAGCTCAGGTCATGATCTCATGGTTTGGGAGATGAAGCCCCATATCAGTCTCTGAGCTGACAACGCAGAGTTTGTTTGGGATTCTGTCTCCCACTCTGTCTGCTCACCATCCCCCCTCCCCCATCTCCTCTCTCTCTCTCTTCTTTCTGTCTCTCTTTCTCTCTCTCAAAATAACATTTTTAAAAAATTTACCAGTGGGCTCTTCTAATTAGATTATTCCAATTGCTTACAAATCAGCTGTTGTGACTCCTGATTCACATTCTACTCTGGCTACTGCTCTATTTTTCTAATGTCCTTTTAGCCAAAGTACCCGAATTATCTTTATTTGTTATGTCAGGTTATCCTCTTTTTTCTTCATTAACCTCCAACATTATTTTGTTTCCACCACTCCATAATAAATGATCTTGTCAAGATGACCAGTGACTTACTTTAATACACAATGACAGGGGCGCCTGGGTGGCTCAGTCGGTTAAGCGTCCGACTTCAGCCAGGTCACGATCTTGCGGTCCGTGAGTTCGAGCCCCGCGTCAGGCTCTGGGCTGATGGCTCAGAGCCTGGAGCCTGCTTCCGATTCTGTATCTCCCTCTCTCTCTGCCCCTCCCCCATTCATGCTCTGTCTCTCTCTGTCTCAAAAACGAATAAACATTAAAAAAATTTTTTTTTTAATACACAGTGACAGTTCTTTTTTTTCTTAAAAAAAAATTTTTTTTTTACATTTATTTATTTTTGATAGAGACACAGCACAAGTGGGGGAGGGGCAGAGAAAGAAGGAAACACAGAATCTGAAGCAGGCTCCAGGCTCCGAGCTGTGAGCACACAGCCTGACACAGGGCTCGAACTCATGAACTGTGAGATCATGACCTGAGCTGAAGTCGGACACTTAAACGACTGAGCCACCCAGGCGCCCCCACAGTGACAGTTCTTAAATTCTGATTAACATAGTTGATAACTTATTTCGTCTTGAAACATTTTTTTTTCTCACTTTGCCTTTAGGATATTACTTGGACTCATTGCTTCTCTTCAGTGTCTTTTGCTTGTTCTATCTCTTTCTGATTTCTTATTTTTGTAATATTTCAGGGCTTAATCATTGGCCCTATTCTCTTTTTTGTCTGTGCTCATGCTCTTGATGCTTTCATCTAAATTCATTGCTTTAAATATCATCTGTAGGCAGATGACTTCCAAATTTATATTCTCAGTTTGGATCTGTCCCCACATCTCTGAATGCCCATATTCAGCTGCTTACTAAGGATCCCACTAGGACATCTTTCAGGTATTTTAAACTAACATTTCTAAACACAGATATCTCATCTACTGCTCTTGCATATAGCGTTATTCTGGTTTAGCTTATTGGCAGTTCTGTTCTACCAGACTGTCACATATGTAGGAGTATGTTGAATGACAAATTTAGTGACCATCTTTGCTTGCTATACACAAAGGTATTTTTTGTAGCATGTGTTACAAGTAGAATTTGTGGTGAAGTTTAAACAACTAAGTAGTACTAAACCATTTAGCATGGGGGAAAATAGCCCAATAAATTTAGGGTGACTCTAAAATTTGGAACATAAATTTATGAATATTACCAATTTTTTAATAGAAAGGTTATGATGTATTTTTGTTAATGTTACTGTTTCAAGTTCAGGCTGTTTCACTTTGTAATGTATTGGCTGTACATGCAGAAAACTTCACAATGACTTAAGAAAGTGGGGGATTTAGTTTTCTTACATATCAAGACATTCAAAAGTAGGCATTGGTTAACATTGGTCCAGCTTGTTTTGTATTTCCTCTTTGTCGGGCTTATTAGCTGGTTTCTCATACTCACACTTGTTAACTTAATGGTCATAGGATTATGGTTGCAGCAGTAGACATGTTTACATCTGTCCCAGGATAAGGAAAACAAATGTCTGCCCATAACCAACCTCATTCCATCCCCAAAGCAGACTTCATATGTCACTGATCTCAACTATGTCATCTAACCCCTGTGCACCCTTTTTGGAAGGCTCAGTTGTGGATATTTAGCTGGGTCCATTACCACCATGAATAAAGTAAAATTTCTGGAAAGGAAGGAATAGAATCTGATCAGCATTTAGCATTGTATGCCTCCCAAAACAATCAAAAACTACTAAATTTAAATATAATTGGTAATTAGAATTTGTTTTGCTTAGAAAAAAATTATTATTTCTCAGTAGGCTCAAATAAATGGGATTTTAATGGTAGATAGGCATTTGGTATTTGATATACGTAAGGGCTCGCCATAGTTGACAAATGTATTAAAAACCAGTGGTTAAGAAGCTACTTTTGTATTTAGAAGATAGCAAATTTGTTTGTTTACACTGGTGAATTTTTGATAATTTTAACTTACATTTTGAGGCAAATAAATTAGAAGAGATGATCCTTAAAATCATAAAGATCTATTTTTATTGTTAATTTTGTTTCTTTCTTTTCGTTTCCATAGAATGTTGGCTCAATTAAGAAACATCAGGGAGAGAACTTCAACCCAGTGGTAAGTAGCTTTAATTTCTTTTGTTAGTCTTATTCTTTTGTTTGTATTATTATTATGACTTTTTTCTTGGTTGGCTTCTCTTTCTGCATTTGATTAGAATATTTTTTATGTGTCCCAGGTTAAGTCTGGTTTATAAAGTGGTTCTTGCTTACCATTACATTAAAATTCTTATGAACATTCCCCAAGTTGATCACTTCCTTTTCAAACCTGACCAGGGTTTCTTCCTTTGGTTTACTTCCTAGTAGTATTGTGTAAGGGAGGATCTCTTTGGTTGTTAGTATTCATTTATTTCTTTCATATGGTATTTTACTCCTGTGCCCTCAATGATTAAGGTCCCTTTCCTTTCTTAACAATCAGCAGTTTTAGTCTGCTAAATTAGGGTCCATTTTTGTATTGGCTTGAGGCCCCCTGAATTTAATCTGAGGTCTAAACTGCTTTCTTCGTAGCCTCTGTCAACAAGAGGTTTTTACTTAAGATGTAACCTTTTTCCTAAAGCATCTGATCTTCGTTTTTTTTTTTAATAGTTTTTAAAATTTATTAAATATAAAATAGTTTATAAAATTTATTTTTAAAATAGTTTTAAAAATTTATTAATTTTGCGAGAGTCAGAGATAGCGTGAGTAGGGGAGGGGCAGAGAGAGAAAATCCCAAGCAGGCTCTGCGCTACCAGCACAGAGCCCAATGTGGGGCTCAAACTCACTAACTGAGATCATGAAGTGAGCCGAAACTAAGAGTCGGAGCCTTAACTAACTGAGTCACCCAGGTGCCCCTAATCTTCCTTTTCTAAATTCATTTTCTCTTCTGATATGTTTTAGAATTTCTGACTATCTGTCTGCAACATGATCTATGGTTAGCACTACAGAAGAACCTTGGATGTTGTTTTACCTTCGTTAACCTTTACTCTGGGGGTGCCTGAATGGCTCATTTGGTTGAACATCTGACTCTCGATTTTGACTCAGGTCATAATCTCTGGATGGTGAGATCAAGCCCCGCTTTGGACTCAGTGCTGAATGTGGAGCCTGCTTGGGATTCTTTCTCTCCCTCTCTTTGCCCCTATCTCGTGTACACACGCTGGTGCTCTCTCTCTCAAAATAAATAAGCAATAAAAAGAACACATTCTGTCTTGTAAATTGTCTTATGCTTCAAGTGTGCTGCACGCATGACAACATCTGAAATAAATACGTTCTTTTAAGTTACATATATTTGGTAGTAAACATTTCATGCCCAGTTATAGTCCCAAATCCATTATGATTTCTGGGATTTTTAGGCCCTATCTTCCAAGTTTTGGGGTACTATTGTATTATATAAATAAAAGCATATAGTAGTTATAATACGGTGAACCAGAGCAATAGTTTCAAACATTGAACCAACATTGCCCCATCGAACTTTCTGCACTAATAGAAATGTTCTCAATCTTCTTTTACTGAATATAGTATCCACTAGACACATGTGGCTGTTGAACTTTTAAAATGTGTGTAGTGTGACTGATAAAAGAGAATTTTAATTTGATTTGATTTAACTTGAATTTTAAGGTTAAAATGGCTATGTGTCCAGTGGCTACCATATTGGAAAGAGCAGATTGAATTCCCCATTGTTCTTAAGTGTCGTCTTAACTCATTATCAGTTGAAATCTTAGAATCCCTGCAGCAAGAAATTTCATATTCATTTTTGGAATCTTTTATTTTTGCTATCCCATAAACACACAAGTATAAGCTAAATTCCCCTTTAGCAATGAAATTCTCATTAGGTCAATAAAACTGCTTATTCTTGGCAGTAAAACACACCTTCATATAAACATAGATTATTAATAAGCATTCAGTAAACTTTTCTGGATATTTCTTTGTTGACAAAGCTTTTTTGTATTGAAGTATAATGGACATGTAACATTATATTCATTTCAGGTGTACAACATGATTCATTATATGTATATATTGCTAAATGTCCACCACAATAAATCTAATTAATTAACATTCATTACCATATGTAGTTAACAAATTTTTTTCTTACAATGAGAAATTTTTTTTAGAATTTTTTTTAAGTTTATTCATTTATTATTTCTGAGAGAGAGAGAGGGAGGGAGAGGGAGAAAGAGAGAGAGAGAGAGTACACAAGCAGGATGGGGCAGAAAGAGAGGGAGACACAGAATCCAAAGCAGGCTCCAGGCTCTGAGCTATCAGCATAGAGCCCAAAGAGGGGCTCCAACCCACAGACTGTGAGTTCATGACCTAAGCCGAAGTTGGATGCCTGATTGTGCTACCCAGGCACCCCTCCATGAGAACTTTTAAGATCTCTCTCAGCAGTTTTCAAATATGCAATACAGTATTATTATTAATTACAGTCACCATGCTGTATGTTATATTCCCATGAGACAAAGATACTATGTAGTAGAAACTTTTGTTTAACACCATAGGGGAGGAAAAATTTTTCTTTGACCCTTTTAGGGTCTTTGGCTGGATGTAAAAAGTAAACTTACAAAGACAGATTAACAGGAGAAAGCATGCAAATTTATTTAATGCAAGTGTTTTAATTTTTTTTTAATGTTTATTGTATTTTTGAGAGAGAAAGAGAGAGACAGCATGAGTGGGGGAATGGCACAGAGAGAGAGAGAGGGAGACACAGATTCTGAAACAGGCTCCAGGCTCTGGGCTGTCAGCACAGAGCCCGACATGGGGCTTGAACTCACTTGGCTAGGTCATGACCTGAACCAAAAGTCAGATGCTTAACTGAGTCACCCGGGTGCCCTATTTAATGCAAGTTTTAAGTGGCACAGGAGCCTTTATAACGAGTAAGGACCTAAAGAAACCATTAAAACTTAATATTTTTATACTACATTTGTTGAAGAGTGTAGAGTTGTGTAGAAGTATAATAAGTCAGAGTATGAGGTTAAGTGTAGTAAAGTGGGGGAAATTTAGTAAAGCCCGTTTTTTAGGACTTTTCTCCATTCTTCAGAGATGGGGCTGCTCTTTTCCTCCAGGTATAAGGAAGGCCCCTGTCACATAAGGATTTTATGATCTGTTTCAGGAGAGAAGTGTAAGGGTAAGCGAGCATGACCTGCCTGCTTCTGCTGTTTTCTCAGACTCTTTAAGTGTAAAATATTCAGTATGTCAAGGTGCCATACCTTGGAGTGTTGTGTTCTGAGCTCCATCAGTATTTTGTTTTTGTAAACTATGAAGAAGTGCGTAATAAAGTCCTATTGATATTTTAATCATTTCGAGAAGCTGAGTTCAAGTGTATCATTATATATTGAGAAGCAGTCTAATGTAATAAGAGCACAGAATCAGTTTTATTATGGAAAAATAGGGATTATAGTATATGTGTTGGAAAGGTATAGCAGGTTGAAATGAGAATATACATATATTTTACCTAAAGAACTTAGCACAGTGCCTGGCATATAAATTGACTAAGAATAGTCATATTTTTTAAAAGATTGCAGGTGGAATACTTATTGTTGTAAAACATTTTAAGAATATCATATAATTTGAAATAGAACTGTTAGAAGCAGTGCCTTGCCGAGCCATATTGAAACCTGAGGCAAAATAGGGGTGTCTGGGTGGCTCAGTTGGTTAAGCATCCGATTTCAGCTCAGGTCATGATCTTACGGTTCATGGATTCGAGCCCCGACTGGGGCTCTGTGCTGAGCTCAGAGCCTGGAGCCTACTTTGGATTCTGTGTTACCCTCTGCCCCTCCTCTGCTTGCACTCTGTCTTTTTCTCTCAAAAATAAATAAACATTAAAAAAAATAAAAAATAAAAAAACTTGAGCCAAAATAAAAAAGTTCATAATACCTATCCTGTGTTTATTTTAAAAATAGTCATTTTGTTCATAAACAGATCATTTTTCAGTGATTTTAATTAAATAATACATTAAAATTTTTAATTTGATTACTGCATTGTTTTGGTGCTTCTTTTATTTTGTGCTTGAGGTAATTGTTTCACTGGTTTCAACCTAGTCTTGGCCCTGGTTGGAAGTTATCTATTACTCTAATAGTCATCTGTTCAAAGCAAGAATTTATCATTTTACAAAGAATTGATTACTGATTCGCAGTCAGTCTTATTTATTGAAGTAGGTTTTCTTTGGTAATATAATCTTAGACCAGTTGGAATGAACCTATGTGTACACACTGTATTTTTAATAAAATTAGCCTAGAAAATTTTCACTAATTCAGAATTAAACCTTTCCCCCATTTAGTTTGAAACAATGAGATTGGTATACCCTTTAATGAAGCCAGTTTATTCTCTAATGTGTAACCTTACACAAATATAAGACTTTTAAGTTCTTTAGAAAAATTAAAAGGCCAATATTTAATTGGAACAAAATAAACTTGGCATGTATTGGAATTTTGATGTGGAAAATCAAAACTCAAAACTTCCTACTTCCTACTCAAAACTGCATAGAGTCAAATTCTTAATTAAAAAATAGCTCTTACCCGGAAATTAAGGAAATCTTATTGTTGTATTAGGATTTTTCTAGTTGAGTATAAGCAAGACTCGTCAAGCATGGTTCTTACAGAAGCATATAAGTGGTTATTTAACAGGTCATTTTTTTAAAGTAGGGAAGTACTTGAGTTCATTTGAAATTCAGTATATAAATATATATAAATTTAGATAGTAAAACAATGTTAAATATATTCCATTGGATGTGTGTAAAGGAGAAGATACTTATCTTTGATATATAAATTGTGATAAATGAATTGGAATTATTTGTTTTGAAAAATTGTTGGCTATAATATGTATAACTAAATTTATTTTCATTTGAATATTGCAGTGTCTAAAAATGACTACAAAACGAAGTTTGTTTGTGCGGTTGGTACCTTGTCGGTGTCTACGAGGGGAAGAGGAGACTGTAACTACCCTTGATTATTCTCATTGCAGTTTGGAACAGGTTCCCAAAGAGATTTTTACTTTTGAGAAAACTTTGGAGGAACTCTATTTAGATGCTAATCAGATTGAAGAGCTTCCAAAGGTATGTTAATACTATCTTTTAAGAATTACCTTTGGTTTGGGGTGCCTGGGTGGCTCAGTTGGTCAAGTGCCTGACTTCAGCTCAGATCATGATCTCACAGTTCCTGGCTTCAAGCCCCACAACCGGCTCTGTGTGCTGACAGCTCAGAGCCTGGAGCCTGCTTCAGATTCTGTGCCTCCTTCTCTCTCTGCCCCTCCCCTACTCGCACTCTGTCTCTGTCTCAAAAATAAACATTAAAAAAAATTTAAAAAAAGAATTGCCTGTGGTTATTTTTATGCATAGAGATATAATATTCCCAGTGTTGCCATAATGCTGCCAATATATATGTGTTTCCATTGTTTTCTTTGTTTCTTATCTTTTTTTCTGGTTTAATTTTATCTTAGGGTATGCAACACAATTAAGAATTTTGTAAAATAGAATTTTAAACTTTGTGTCTTCAAGCCAGTTGCTTGAATATTTAAGTAAATAATTAAAATTTTATGTTTAATTTCAGGTTTTTATAGCCAGCGAGATAGAGTAAGACTATACAGTTTTGGCAGCCAGTAGATTTAGCTGGACAAATCATTAAAATTAATGTTTTCTTTTTGTAGTTTTTATCAGACATTGGTCTATACTATTGCGATTGAGAATAAATTGTCCTTTTGGTTGTCATATGATGTTTTTTGTTATTAAACAGTTTTTTAGACGTGTTATTTCTTTTGCAACTTATTTTTTTTTTTTAAGTTTATTTATTTTGCGAGGAAAATATGAATGGGGTGGGGAAGGGAAGGAAGAGAGAGAATCCCAAACAGGCTTCATACTGTCAGCACAAGCCAATCTCACAAACGGAGATCATGACCTGATCTGAAATAAATGGAAGGAAAAATAAGATAAAAACAGAGAGGGAGGCAAACCATAAGAGACACTTAAATACAGAGAACAAACTGAAGGTTGCTTGCGGGGTGTTGGATGGGGGGATGGGCTAAATGGGTGATGGGCATTAAGGAGGACATTTGTTGGGATGAGCACTGGGGGTTGTATGTAAGTGACGAATCATTAAATTCTACTCCAGAAGCCATTATTACACTCTATGTTAACTAACTTATATTTAAAAAAAAAAAAAAAGAGTCAGATGTATAGCCAACTCAGCCACCCAGGTGCCCGAGAACTTAACTTTTCTGAAATGTAAGAATAACTAGAGGGAGAAAGTTGGTTTGTTGCCATGAAACATCTATCCTCTCACATTATCAAAATTTTTCAGTGGCTACTTGTTTTCCCTTAAATCCTAATCCCTCTTCATTCTCAACTCAGTTTTTTGTTTATTATGGAAAAACTGCAATAGATTTAATTGTTAGAATGTTTTACTACCCAAACAGTAGTGTTTATCACAACTGTGTAGAGAGGCACTGATGGCTCATAAGTATGTGTGGCATTTCCAAAAAGCAAACTATGATTTGCACTGGCAGATTTAGAAGATAAAATTAGAAGACACCCAGTGAAATTATAATTTTTTTTTATTACGTTTCTTTATTTTTGAGAGGCAGAGAGAGACAGCATGAGTGGGGGGAGGGGCAGAGAGAGTGGGGGACACAGAATCTGAAGCAGGCTCCAGACTTTGAGCTGTCAGCCCAGAGCCCGACACAGGGCTCCAACCCACAAACCATGAGATTATGACCTGAGCTGAAGTCGGACACTCAACCGACTGAGCCACCCAGGCACCCCTGAAATTATAATTTTTAGATGAATGGTGAATAATTTTTTAATGTAAGTGTTTTATGCAATAAATGGGGCATACTTCTACTAAAAATTATTCATTATTTCCAGAAGTTCGAATTTCATCTGGCAATCCTAACTTGAAATAGAATAGAAAGTAGAGTGTGTTGCATGTGTCCATTGTTGCATGAAATATTTGTGTTAAGTGTCTCTGTGTGTACATACTGTATGGCAGTCCTTTGAAAAAGGCTTTTCTTTCACTGGCCACTAGTAAAAATATTTTGAAAGCTAGCCATCCAAGCTTGTCTTATAAAGAAATCTGTGTATGGCTAAGGATAAAATATTAAAGATTGCATTTGTATGTTTATAAATTACTTCCCTAGGTTGTAATAAGGTGCTTTGTAAATTATTTTTTCCTTATATAGTTCTTTAGAAAATAATTTATCTTCCTTTTGTTATTTTGGAAAACTTGAAAGTCTAAGAGTAGTCTCTTTCTGTAATAAGTACTAGTAGGGTCTCAGTCTGAGGATTGAGGGGAAAAGAGAGGCTGTGAAAGTGCAAATAACTGAACCACTTAAGCATAACTTACCATTTTTAGAAGAATGCTCTTCTCAAATAGGGCTTATTCAGTGCCATCCTGATTAACAGTTTTTTGTTTGTTTTTCTAAACACTTTAACATTTTAAGAACAGTTGTAGGTTCACAGCAAAATCGAGATTTCTCATATACCTACACTGTTCCCACACATGCATAGCCTCCACCATTGTCAACATACTTTAGCAGAGTGGTGCTTACATTAAAACTGATGAACCTATGTTGAAAAATTATAATCACCCACAGTCCATAGTTTGCAGTATAGTTGTACATTTATGGGTTTGGACAAATGTATAATGAAAATGAATGTTTCCATGATTGTGGTATCATACAGAGTATTTTCATTGCCCTAAAAATTCTCTGTGCTCTGTATAGTCTGTAGTTTTTTGGTATGGAAGTTAGAAGTGACCCATTTACCTACACTTCTGGTTGAATATATTTTATTTAAAATATATTTTATTTAAATAAATATATTGTATTTTAATGTATTATTGTGATTTTAGCATAATAGGATATTTGTTCCCTTATTTTTTTGTTTTCCCAAATCAGAACTGTGTTTTTGTTTTTTAGCTTTGTTTGTTTGTTTTTGTTTTTATGAGACAGGGAAAGAGAGAATTCCAAGCAGGCTCCATGCTGTCAGCACAGGGCCCAACTTGGGGCTCGATCTCACAGACCATGAGATCATAACCTGAGCTGAAATCAAAAGTTAGGTGCTTAACCGACTGAACCACGCAAGTGCCCCTATTTTGAATCATTTAAAATCATTGTACTTATTTGAATTTAATTTTCATAAACTTTCGTTTTGGAATAAGGATGTTTGAAATGCAAGTTTCAAACTTTAGCTTATTTAATAGCCACTTATTCTTTACTACTTTAACCAAGAATACAGCCATATAATTGTTCTTATTAAGTGCATTTTGCTTAGGGCTGAAGTGTGAATATGTAAATGATTGAGTAGTTCAGTTGTGTTCAAATCTATGATAGCAGGAAACAATTAGAGATCTTTCTTGGTATTTATGTAGATACAATTCATTCAGTTTTAGTTACACTAATATTTTTTTGTATAAATGTTAATAAAATATTTAAGGAAACTTAATCAAAAACTTTTCTTTCCTTGTTTCAATAGCAACTTTTTAACTGTCAGTCTCTACATAAACTGAGTTTGCCAGACAATGATTTAACAACATTACCAGCATCTATTGCAAATCTCATTAATCTCAGGGAACTGGATGTCAGCAAGAATGGTAAGATTTTCCCCCCCTGACTTAAGTGGGAACACGTTATTTTGTTAAGATTTCTATTGTGTGTTAACAAACAAAAATATAAAATTTAAAAGTATTATTGTATTAGCTTCTATATATATGTATAACTTACATATATGATAGCTTAAAGCACTATGGAGAATAAATGTAAAAAATTTTAAATGACCTTTTAATTAAAATGTTATGGATACATGCATGTACATATTTATATATCTTTACCTTTATATATTTATAAATATTCACTGTCCTTTTGTTTGTAATGATGAGAAACTACTAACAACTTTACTGTTCATTGTTCATGACACTGTTTGGTACAGTCATAGAGTGGAATCTAATGTAGCTCTATCAATATGGACATGGAATATTTACGGTATAGTCTTAACTGTTTAAAAAAATGTTGTGCAACATTAGAAATGAATTGAACATCTTTAAATCTTTATTGAGAGACCAGTTTTTGCCAATTACTTTATTAGGACCTAGGATTACATTTAATGATGAGAAATAAAAGGACATGGTGACTGTTCTCCTGCTGCATACAGTTTTGGTTTAGTACCGTTAGTTTGATATAGACTGAAAACATCAGGGAAAATACATTCCAAAATGTTAAGTGCTTATCTTGTCTGAGAGAGACAAGTAGATACTTGAAAATTTTAGAACGAGCATGTATTACATAATTACAAAAACAAATCACAAGACAGTAAATGTTAAATGGTCTGTCAAAAGATAAGACTTCAACGAACACTAAATACCAAGTCATATTCATATAATTCTTTGTAACATTTGGAGAAAATCTTTATAAACGAGGTCCAAAAGTTAGTGCAGTAGCACCAGTAAATGCCTAACAATCCTATTCCATAGCTCTTGGTTGCAGAGTTACTTTTTGTCTTGATGATATGAATATCCAGGAGTAATCTTTCCAACATATCAATTCCACGTTTTAGGACTCATTATGAAAACCACATTAGGACCGATTAAAAAGATCATCCTCTTTTCACAATTAACAGTTAACTTGGAATTAATTAACAATGGTGTCTACCCATTGCCATAAAAAAAATACTTAAAAGTCAATAAATACATTTACTGCATGCCTTGATATGCTAAGCCCTAATTATCTTAGTTGTGGGCATTCCATATCAAATAATTGTATATTTTGTAGGAAAATCATCAAATCTATACCTTTTTAAGGATTAAATCCTTTTTAAGGAGGTATAATATGTCCATATGCACTCTAGATTCAGGTTCAGGTTACAGTGGTTAGTGCTCTACTGGGTTTCAATTGTCAATAGCCAATAAATTTTAAGTTTAAAAGTTTTAATTTTTTTTATTTAATTTTTTTAAATGAAATTTATTGTCAGATTGGTTTCCATACAACACCCAGTGCTCATCCCAAAAAATGCTCTCTTCAATACCCATCACCCACCCTCCCCTCCCTCCCACCCCCCCCATCAACCCTCAGTTCTCAGTTTTTAAGAGTCTCTTATGCTTTGGCTCTCTCCCACTCTAACCTCTTTTTTTTTTTTTCCTTCCCCTTCCCCATGGGTTTCTGTTAAGTTTCTCATGATCCACATAAAAAAGTTTTAATTTTTAAGATTGTTATTGAATCATTTAACTTTATGGTTAAATTTTTCTGTTATATGAAAAAAAATCTGTGTTTAAAAAAAAATTTTTTTTTTTAAATATTTATTTTTGAGAGAGACAGAGACAGGATGTGAGTGGGTTAGGGGCAGAGAGAGGGAGACAAAGAATCCAAAGCAGGCTCCAGGCTCTGAGCTCTCAGCACAGAGCCCGACGCAGGCCTCAAACTCACGAGCTGTGAGATCATGACCTGAGCCGAAGTCGGACACTCAACTGGCTGAGCCACCCAGGTGCCTCGAAAAAATCTGTTTTAAATAAAAATTTAGAATTTTTCCTTTAGATTGGATTCATTTATATCCTGTTTTTTTTTTTCAATTTATTTCAAAAATTTCGTAGTCAAAATAAAAGCCTACGTAAGAATTGACAGAACGCTCATGGTTTCACCCACCATTAGCATTTTGCCATATTTGCTTTCTTTCTTTTATAAAAACACGAATTTTTGAATTTAATGTTCAAGGAAAAGATATATTGTTGCTTATATAAAATTTCTTTTTAGTAAACTTACTTAACATTTTAGGTTGCAGACATGAACTTTACCATTAAATACTGGAAGTAGCATTTCTCAAGAACTTGGAAATCCTTACATGTAACCATAATATCATTATCACTTTCAAGAAATTTGACATTACATTTTCCCTCTTTCCTAAAAATGCCGCTTTTAGCTATTTCCTCCCCCACCTCCAAAGTTAAAGATCTCATAGCGTTCAGTTTTGTCTCTTTGATCTTTTAAAATCAGGAATAGTTTGCCCATCTTTTTGTGTTTTTCATGACGTTGCCATTTTGAAGAGTTTAGGTCAGTTGGTTTTTAATTTGTGTGACTTTTCCCATCATGGTTGTATTTAGGTTAAATAGATTTCCTCAGCTTGAAACTTCTCTTTAAGGGCAGTTTGAAATTAGTTTCAATTCCTCGTGCTTAGTAGAATGACAAGTATTGCCTGATAAATTTCAAAGTAAATGAACTTAATCCATTGCCTTTGTAGCTCTCCATATGCTGATAGTTAAGTCAGCTCCATAGTATTCTAGAATTGTGACAGTAGAAGTCATTAAATGTAACCTCCATCCTAAAGGGCTATGTTTTCTACTTTTTGATCTTTTTAAATGGGAGATGTTAAGGTATAAGGAAAGAGACCTGACTATTACTAATACAATTGTATGCACCTGGGAAAGGCTGGTAAATTGATGCCACAATCCTGGTATGCAAATATAGTTGGTTTGGGGCACCTGTGTGACTCAGTTGGTTAAGCGTCCGACTTCGGCTCAGATCATGCTCTTGTGGTCTCTGGGCTCAAGCCCCACGTGCTGAGCTATCACCACAGAGGCTGAACCTGCTTGGATTCTGTGTCTCCCTGTCTCTCTGCCCCTCCCCTGCTCTCTCACTCAAAATTAAATAAATGTTAAAAAAATTAAAAAAAAAAGAAAATATTACTTGGCTCAATAATGAACATATACCTCCTGAAAATGCATTAACCCCAGGTTTATTACTCTGAATTGAGAATGGTGTGATTATGGTCCTGCAGAGTCCTTAAATCAATATTTAATTTAACTTAATATAATTTAATTTAATCCTATTTTATTTTATGTTATTTTAAAATGTTTTTTTATTATTTATTTTTGAGAGAGACAGATGATGAGTGGGGAGAGTCAGGAAGAGAGGGAGACACAGAATCTGAAGAAGCTCCAGGCTCTGAACTGTCAGCACAGAGCCCAACACAGGGCTCAAACTCACAAACTGTGGGATCATGACATGAGCCAAAGTTGGACACTTAATGGACTGAGCCACCCAGGTGCCCCTTAAATCAGTGTTTTAGACTTTTGTGCAACTTTTAAAAGTAATGTGTTTGAGTTATGGCAACCCATTGGACTGTAGTCTTTCTCTCTCTCTCTTTTAATGTTTATTTATTTATTTTGAGAGAAACAGGGAGGGGCAGAGAGAACAAGAGAGAATCCCATGCAGGCTCCATGCTGTCAGTGCAGAGCCTGACACGGGGCCTGATCCCACAAACTGCTAGATCATGACCTAAGCTGAAATTGGATGTTCAACCAAGTGAGCCACCCAGGCACCCCCCCTTTCTTTTTTTCAGCCGTTTCTTGCTGCTTATATTGAAAACCTGTTTTATACAATTCCATCATCTTGTGAGTGTTCTTTTAATGAGTAAAGTCATATGACTTTATGAATCTTCCTTTTATGACTAAAGTTTTGGTTTATTGTTAGCTTTTTAAAGAAAGAAAAAGCTCACCAAGCTGCTATCCCAAGTCATTGCAAACAGCAACTAGTGTTCGAGAAGTTCTTATCTCTTGTGTTCAAATGGCCTTTCCTTCTTGAGAAGACTAATGGTGATGATGATTAAAATATTCTGCCAGAGTAATTGATTGGGGATGCTGGTTGGGAAGGGGAGATAAAAGAAATGAAGACTGCACTTGTTAATTCATCTGTTTGAGCACATGGAATAGAAAGCCAGAAAATTGTAAGAAAACCAGAGAAACCAGAAAGAGTAGTTCAGATCTTTCTGATACGGGAATGCTAGAGAGGTTAAATAAGGCCTTTCTTTTTAATTGAGTCCAAAAGCCCAGGAAGAATGAATTGAAAGTTCATGGTGAAAACAGAAAGCAGTTCATTGAACCTGAGAAAATATGATTGGGGACCAACTGCTGGCAAAGGCTCTTCACTTTAAGTTCAGAGAAGTTAAATTGATGATGAGGAAAATTACAGATGTCTTGGGAAGTCATTTTAAGATAAAAAAAGAAGAAAAACCATGTGTTAAACTAACCTGGAACTTAAAAATATTTAGACCAGTGATCACTTGTCATTGCCAAGTATGTTAATGATGTAGACTATAACTGGGGGTGCACTCACTGTGCCTTACCATGGGCGGCCTTATCACTCATGTTATATACCTTGTCAAATCATACATCTATTATCCCTTGATCGGTATAATTATTTGAGTTTGCAGTTCCTGGTTTTGACTGTTTTGAATGGAACTCCCTATTATATTCTGTGCTATTTAGTACCATAGGATTTCAAGTGCAGTAACATTAAGGAGCTACTATTAACTTATATTCTGTAATTAGGACATTGGAATATTTATGCCCTTTCAGCAGAGATCACCAGAAACTCACCTGTGGTTGAACAGTTTGGGTTTATTACTTGATGCAGTGAGTAAAAACCCATACTGTGGGAATCTAAGTGGTGTCTCAAGGTATTAAAAATAAAGACTTATTACAGGATTTGAGCTTTTGTTTGGTGATTTGGGGGAGGGTTTAGAATATGAGGTTTTACTCTGGACACAATGCTGTCAAGAAGTAGAGGTAGCTCTATAATTGGGAATTAGAATAAATCTTACCTGTTAGGGAGGGCATATTACAGCAAGGCTAAAATTGTAATTGATAAAGAAACAGCAGTCACTCAACAGTTGGGAGAAGGGGTTGTTTGATATTTTGTGTTTTGGACGATGTTCATATTTGTTCAGATGTAATTACATTTGATTGTGTTTGTTCAGACATGATGATGGTTGACCCTTGAACGATGTAGGAGTTAGGAGCACCAACCCTGTACACTGTTGAAAATCTGTGTATAACTTTTGGTTCCCTTCAAACTTAACTATGCTAGTAGTCTACTGTTGACAAGAAGCCTTACCCCTAACATATATTATGTATGTATAATAAACATAACATACAACGTATTTTGTATATGTCTTATATAATGTATTATTACAATAAAGTTAGTGGAAAAATGTTATTAAGAAAGTCATAAGAGAAAACACATTTACAGTACTGTAAGAAACATCCTTGTATAAGTGTACCTGCACCATTCAAACCCATGTTGTTTGAAGGTTAACTGTACAAATTTGCTGTTGTCTTGATCTTTCATGGTCATAGAGTGTCCTGGTCTGATGTTGATACTCTTTGAAATTACTTAGTTTAACAAGAGAATACCAAGACCTCTCTTTGAATGCCAAGTAGATGGTTCATAGTAAAACACAGGACTAGCTCATAGTACCAGGCCAGCTCCTAGATGTCAGGAGGTATATGCTCTGTCCCAGCAGTAGAGAAAGAGTTCTTCTGTAACGAAGCAATAGTAAGATAAAGAGGACAGCCACATTTTGTAACATCTAATCTAGTGTTTTCCATTTACTAAGTTTGAGCAACAGAGTCAAATTCTTATAAAAAGGGTATATGACAAAGAAGGAGCAGTATTCAATTGGAAATGAAAAAGGAACAGATATTTGAAATTTTTAGAGAATTAAGAAGTAACTCATGATAAAATTCAGGTTCTGCATACTTTAAGGATAAAATGAGCCATCTTTGAAGACTGGCTAACATAAGCTTTGAGAGTAGGCCTCCTTGAGACAGTGACATGAGCAAGGACTTGAGAAGTTAGCCATGTAGGTATCTAAGGTAAGAAGTACCAGAAAGGGAACAGCCAGTGTAAAGTTGGTAAGGTGCAAGTGTCCATAATATGTATGGGAAACAGAAGGCCAGGGTAGCTAAAAGATAGTAAGCAAGATGGGAGAGCGAGAAGAGTAGTGGTCAGAGAGTGAGAGCCTTGTAGGTAATAGTATGTTCTTTGACATTTACTCTCAGTGATATGGAATCATTTGGAAAGCTTTGAGCAGATCAATCAGAGCATGATCTGATTTGTATTTTAAAGATTTATGCTGGTCATGTGTGGAAACATTGTGGGTACAAGGGTGAAAAGTAACCAGTTGGGATGTTATCTCTGATGATAGTGATAGAAGCAGTGAAATGTGGACAGACTCTAGATGTCTTGAAGGTTGAGTCGACAAGATTTTAAGATGGGTTGCATGTAGAACCCAAGGTAAGAGGTAAAGATGACCTCAGTGGTATTGATCTATGCAAGTGGAAGGATAGAGGTGCTGACAGTCGAAAAGGGGTCATCTGTGGGAGTTGCAGTTTTTAGTGGAAAAAATCAGGTCATTTTTGGACACGTTTTATTTGAAATAAGATACCTAGTTATTCACAGGGGTCAGGAGTTCTCAGTCAAGAGGGAACTGTGCTAGCTCTTCATATATGGGAGTTGTCAGCACAGAGATGGTATATACAGCTGGATATTAGAAATAGTAGCCAAGGCCTTGTGTGTGAAAGACAAGAAACCCAAAGAATGAGCCCTGGGGGGCAACCCACCATTAAGAGACCTAGAAGAAGAGAGGAAAGGTGCAAAAGATCCTGCGAAGGAAGACTCCTGAGGAAGGAAATAAACTGGTGGGGTGAAAACTTCTTTTTTTTTTTTTGGCTCAGTTTTAGCTTCTCAAGAAAAGGGACCTTGTCTTGGTATCTACAGTCTTTAGCATAGTGTCTTACACTGTGTGCAGTTGGTACCTATTTGCTGAATAATACAAAGTATAGGTAATTTCACTGTGGCCCATGTTTTGTTTGAGATACCTAAGCAGTATGTAGAAGGCATTTGAAAATTCTTTTTTGAAGTTAAGGAGAGGGCAGGGTACCAGAGATACAGATTTGGAACCTGTAGGGATTGAAGTCATAGTAAATGCAGTGCTAGCAATTTATACAAGTAGAAAAGTATTTCAAAAGTAATTCAAAAGTATTTCAAAAGTAATTGTTTATGGAAAAATTATTACTATGTATCTGAAAGCTGAAGATGATTTAGAATTACTAATTTCATAGATAAGGATTGGTTACTTTTTATAAACCTCAAGCTATGGAATAAAGTACTTTAAATTTTTAAAAATATAAAATATATGTTTATTTGTGGAAGATGATAAAAACATTACTTTTCCATGAAATATTAAAATTATAGAAATCTAATATAGAACTCTTGAAATTATTCTTTCTCCACATAAAAGTTTAGATCAGTAAAACATACCAAACTAATTGGTCTTTTTTTCTCCTTAGTAGACTTGATCATGTACTAAAAATATTATAGCTCTTGGATAATATCTTTTATATAGACAGTTTCATGACACTTTAAGGACTTAAAAAGGCCAAAGAAATGAGATATTTAGCTAAGTTTTCAAATGAAGTGGGTGCTAATGAAAACTGTGGAATGCCCTTCCCCTGCCACTCCTCTAAATGTGGAATGTTTTATTTTAAAAATAAGTATTTGGGGGCGCCTGGGTGGCGCAGTCGGTTAAGCGTCCGACTTCAGCCAGGTCACGATCTCGCGGTCTGTGAGTTCGAGCCCTGCGTCAGGCTCTGGGCTGATGGCTCAGAGCCTGGAGCCTGTTTCCGATTCTGTGTCTCCCTCTCTCTCTGCCCCTCCCCCGTTCATGCTCTGTCTCTCTCTGTCCCAAAAAATAAATAAATGTTTAAAAAAAAATTTTTTAAATAAGTATTTGATAAGAATAATAAAAAAAAGTATGCCCTAGGTGGGATGCTCTGCAGATACTCAAAGTTACTTCAGTATTTGAAAATGAATTCGTATAATTCACCACATCAAGAGCCATGTAATTAACTCAGTAATTGCATTCCTTGGTGTTTACAGAAGAGAAATGTATGTTTATGGAGTGAATTGTTTTAACAGATGTTCATTGCACCTTTTTCCTAATATTCCAAACCCTTTGTCTTTTTTGCCCTTTTCTTCCGTGTCTCCCACTTCTGGCCCCTGAACACCGCATCTACCTTGGAAATCCTGCTGCCACCCCCATACAATTTTTTTTTTGAAAATTTTATTTTTTATATTATTTTTTAAATTTACATCCAAGTTAGTTAGCATATAGTCATTTTTTTTTTAATGTTTGTTTATTTTTGAGAGCAAGAGCAAGAGCTAGCACTGCAAGTTGGGGAGGGGCAGAGAGAGAGGGAGACCGAGGATCTGAAGTGGACTCTGTGCTGACTTTAGCACTGAACCATGAGATCATGACCTGAGCCAAAGTCCGACGCTTAACCAGCTGAGCCACCCAGGCACCCCCAAGTTTTTTAAAGTATAAAGTCATTTTAGCAAAGGGGTACTGTTTTAATCTATTAAAGTGTTTTTAATGTGTCCTCAACAGAATTACCACTTGAGACAAATTATTTGTCTCACATTATTTAAAGGACTGATAAGAATTTAACTCCTAAAGAACATGATTCAGTAACCTTAAATATTTTGTTGTTGTTGTTGCTTGAGAGAGAGAGAGAGAGAGTGAGCTCAAGCCAGGAGGCGCAGAGGGAGAGGGACAGAAAGATTCTCAGTACAGAGCCCAGACTCGGGGCTCAATGTCAGGACTGTGAGATCGGGACCTGAGCCAAAATCAACCTGAGCCAAAATTCAGGAGTTGGACGCCCAACTCTCTGAACCACCCAGGTACTCCTTACATATTTTGTATGTAAATGAATGAGAGAAAAGAAGGAAGAAAATTAGTGTAAAAAAATAGGGATGTTATGGGTAGTAAGTCAAATTTAGCAAATGTTTGTTGTGCAAAAAGGTAAAATATACTAAATAGTTATAAGTGCTTTGAATAGAAAATCTAAGCACCGTGAATAAAACCTCTTAGCAGTAACGGAAGAAACACAGATACTTTTAATTCATTGTATACATACACTAAAATGTATAATTGAGGTGTTAAATTTCTAGGTAAAAGGGATGCTTTGTAGATCAGTATTTCCAATTTGTGACTTCAAATAGGGTTAAGTTTTTATTTAACCATTAAGAAAATTCTTGTCCCCCATTACCTCCAAAAGCAACATCTCTCACATTCTTATTGCTACCATTTTATTAAAAAGTAAGTTTTCACTCAAAAGAAAAAGAGTGAATAGTATAAAGCCACTAAATTTTAAAACTTAGATGAAATGAAAAATAAATTTCCAGAATCAACTCAAGAAGCAGAAAACTTGAAAAGACCAGTGAATACAGTATTAAATTGGGTAGTCAGAAAAACCACCAAGCCTACTTTTAAGAGCAAGTTTGACTAAACCTTCATGGAATTTGGATAATCACTTATTTATAAAAAAACTATGTAGATTAGGGTAATGGGGGAAAGTAAAAAACTCTATAAGGGTAAAATATACTTTCATAACAAAACTAGATAAAGACTGTTTGGGGCACCTGGGTGGCTCAGTTGGTTAAGTATCGAACTCTTGATCTTGGCTCAGGTCTTCATCTCGGGGTTATGAGTTCAAGCCCCACATTGGGCTCCATGCTGGGCATGAAGCCTACATATGTAACGTACATGCATACATAACAAAAGTATTAAAAAAAAAATGGACCATTTACATTGCAATGCTGGAAATCCTATGCTGGGATGACAGGAATCACTCTGCCATAGATCTCATCCTCCATCAGGCTAGCCCAAGTGATCACAGCCGTGTTCTCACAGAGCAATGAGTCTGAGAGGTAGTGGAAATTATCCAGAACTTATTTAAACCCTTGATTTCATCCACTCTGTTAATGTTTTATAGTCAAAGGTGAACACATGGCTGAGCCCAGAATCAGGAATAGGGAAATTATACTTAATATTTTGATGGAAAAAGTTGAAACACCACATTGTAGAGAGTGAGATAGGGAGCAAAATCCATCAGTGCAATCAATCTATCACACATATCTAGAAATGAACTTTACAGAAAATGGGGTGTACAATCTAAATGGAAGAAAAGCATGAAACTATGGAATAGATCAGTAGAAGGATCTGAAAGAAAAGATTGTCTAGAAATATAACCATGAGAGAATTTGGAATATGACAGAGGTGCCTCTAGAAATCAATGGAATAAGGAAAACAACTATTTTGTAAGCATTAGAACAATGTTTTGTTTTGTTTTGAATGTTTGTTTATTTTTGAGAGAGTGAGTGGGGGATGGGGACTCAGGATCCGAAGCCAGCTCCTTGCTGCCAGCAGTGAGCCCAATGCAGGGCTCCAAGTCAAGAACCACGAAATCGTGACAGAAGCCAAAGTCTGTTGCTCAAATGACTGAGCCACCCAGGTGCATCTGGAACAATGTTTTTATATGAGAAATAGAACAAACAAAGGTATTCTTCATAGTATGTGCTAAAATAAATTGCAAAATGAATTAAGGCTAATAGTACAAGAAACAAGTTACGATTAACAGAAAATGTAGGAGAGTATTTTTATGACTTCGAGATAGAAAAGATAACTCGTTCAGGATATAAGAAGCATAGTAGTAAGGGAATGACATTTCAATATGACAAAATAGGTAAATAAAAACACATGACAATGTGTGAGAAAAACTTGCTGTACTAATATTTCTAAAGAATGGTTACAGTCAATAATGAAAAGATAATCCAGTAGAAAAATGTGTAGTAGACAAGGTGTTCAAGAAGAAAGAAAAAATGATCACTAAACACATGAAAAGGTATTGGGCATCATTAGAAAATACCTAGAAAGTATATTCAGTATCACTAGAAAATATCAAGAACATACCTAGCTTTAATTTAAATTTAAATTTATATTATTGCTGGTGAGGTTCAACCCCTTACATTGGCATTTAAAGATAATAGTGGATATCAACAAGAATATGTATAAATAGGGGCACCTGGGTGGCTTATTTGGTTAAGCACCCAACTCTTTTGATTTTGGCTCGGGTCATCATCTTGCAGTTTGTGAGTTTGAGCCCCGCTTCAGGCTCCACGATGGTGGCATGGAGCCTGCTTGGGTTCTTCTCTCTCTTCCTCTCTTTCTCTCTGCCCCTCCCCTCTTGTGCTTGCACAGGTGTTCTCTCTCTCTCTCTCTCTCTCTCAAAAATAAGTTAATGAACTTTAAAACAAAAATAGAATATGTATAGATGCCATGGTATGAAACTTGGCATTGCCACCCTGGAGAGGAGTTTGGAAGTATCTGGTGACATTGATAACTGCCATGTCCAATTCAAGTAGTAAAGAAAGAGAAAGCAAAGGTTCTCCCTTCAAAACCCAAGAGCTCACTTTACATTAGCCAATTTGACAATATATTAACAAAAACAGAAAAAAAAGAGCATGTATTTTTAGTGGTAGGCTGGTAAATAAACTTCTAAAGATAGATAAATACATGTTAGCCTGTTTGAAATTGTCTGTGTATTCTCAGTTTTGTTGATTTTTTTTTTTCATTCTTTTTTTTCTCCCGTGTTTCAGATTGGCTAATTTTTGTTGCCATGACTTCTGGCTCACTGAAATTTTCTCCTACAGTGTCTAGTCTTTTTTTCTTTTTTAAAATATGTTTATTTTTGAGAGAGCGTGAGAGGGAGGGTGGGAGATGGGGGACAGAAGAGAGAGAGGGAGAGAGAGAGAGAGAGAGAGAGAGAGAGAGAATATCTGAAGCAGGCTCTGGGCTCCGAGTTATGAGCACAGAGCCCGACACGGGGCTCGAACCAACAAACCTCGAGATCGTGACCTGAGCTGAAGTCAGATGCTTAACTGCTTAATTGACTGAGCCAACCAGGCACCCTGTGTAATCTTTTAATCCTGTCCTGTGGATTTTTCATTCAGATAGTTTATTTTTCATTTGTGAAGTTTCTGTTTATTTCTTAAATAATGTACCATTTTGGGGCACCTGCATGGTTCGGTTGGTTAAGCGTCTGACTTTAGTTCAGGTCATGATCTCGCAGTTCATGAGTTCAAGCCCCGCGTCAGGCTCCGTGCTGACAGCTTGGGGCCTGGAGTCAGCTTCTGATTCTGTGTCTCCCTCTCTCTCTCTCTGCCCCTTCACCACTCACTCTCTGTCTCTGTCTCTCTCAAAAATAAATAAAGATTAAAAATAAAAAATAGATAATGTTCCATTTTTCCCCCTTTAAGAATAGTAACTGTTTTGAAGTCCTTTTGTGTCTGAGTCTGTTTTTAGTAACTGAGCAGTCGTAATCTTTTATAGTGAAACATTTCAAGCATTCACAAAAGTAGAATAATAGAATAAGCCTGTATACCTATCAATTTCAGCATTATCAGTATCTTAAATACCTCCTACTCTACCTCCATCCATACCTCCTATTTTGCCATCTCTGATTGTTTGAAAGCAAATCGTGGATAACCTTTTTCATACATAAGTGTGTCAAGATGAAATCACTCTATTGCCATACTTAAACCCAGCTAACAGTAATTCCTTAATATCATAAGATATCCATCATTGCTTATATTTGCTGATTTGGAGATTTACATGAACTCTATAAATTTCAGCAAAAGTTCCTAAAACTGAAATTGAGAAAATGAATTATTTTGACTGTTAGAGAAATTGAATTTGTAATAAAAACAATGGTACTAAAACCTTCCCGTAGGAATCATTGAGCCCAGATTTCTTTAATTGAAATTTTTATTGAGATAATTGTAAATGCATGTACAGTTCTAAGAATTATAGAGTAATCCTATGTGCTTGTTACCTAGTTTACCCAATGGTAACTTTTTGTAATATTCTAGAACAAGATAGATACTGACGTTGATACAGTCTCCCAGTTGTACTCTTGGGTCTCTTACCTGAGTAGCTCTCAATCTTCCTTTTGTCTTTTTTGACCTTGATAGTTTTAAAGTTAGTTGCCAGTTCCACAGTGGAATTTCCCTAAATTTGGATTTGTTTGATGTTTGCTTATGATTAACTTCATGTTACATATTTTTGGCAAGAATATGAGAGTAATGATATTGCATCTTCTCAGTGCATCTTAGATTAGGTGCCACATGATGATGCTGGTAACTAGTGATGCTAACTTTGAAGCAGTTTAGGACGGTGCCTGTGAGATTTCTTCACTATAATTGCTCTATTCCTTTTATGATTAGTAAGTATCTTTTTTGGAGAAACTTTGAGACTATATTAATATCCAATTTTTCATCAATATTTTACCCACTAATATTATATGAATTTTGACTGGACAGTTATTACTGCACTATTTGCCAGTTGGTGATTTTGTGCCATTCATATTTCATCACCTGAAATCCTGTGTTTGGCACTGTGGTAAACTTGCTTACTTAGAATGATATAGTGACGAGGATGTGTGGGTGGCTCAGTTGGTTAAGCATCTGACTTTGGCTCGGGTCACGATCTCACAGTTCATGGGTTCGAGCCCTGTGTCAGTCTCTGTGTTGCCAGCTTAGAGCCTGCAGCTTGCTTCGGATTCTGTGCCTCCTTTTCTCTGTGTTCCTTACCCTGCTCGCACTCTGTCTCTCTCTCCAAAACAAATAAACATTAAAAAAATTTTTTAAAAAAGAATGATACAGTGATGAAGTTGAAAGAAGTTTAAATGATCTTTTAGTGTCAACCATGTGGAATAATCATACTGTGTCATTACAGGAATGAATCTTACAAACAGAGTTTTTGGAATATTTGAAAAAGATTTCACATTCTTTTAGTTTGGATTACAACATTGCTACTTAAAGTTTGTGGGTTATTCACAAATTATTAATATATTTTTGCAGAGATAGTTTGTGAAAATAAGAGTAAGTGCTTAGAAAGCTTACTGTAATTTGGCTTGTCACAACATTTGTATGGTATTTTACAGAAATTTTGCTCAGCAGCTGCCTTCTGGCATATCTGCTGTCATATCAAACATATATTTTTTTTTAACCTCTTCTATCTTCAGCTTTGTTTTCAGTTTTGTCCTTACATATATACATATGTTAGGGGCCACCTTAATTTGGAGCCCAGCATTAAAAAAAGTAATTCATCTTTGTACAGCAGAAAAATAGGTAGATTGCTAAGTGTTCTGCATTTTGTATCCTTCACATCATCAAATAGAGAAGGTATTAACTAATTTTCAGAAGAACTCAAGGAAAAAAAGGCAGGTAAAATTAGTAATTGACAGTTATAAAGAGGCACATGAAAAAAGATGAAGAGAAAAGAGAGAAATCGTTGTAGAGGTAGTTCTGTTAGATTGATGTTGTTGTCAATTTATCTAGATCCTACTTAGTTGGTAAATTTTGAATCTGCAAGGTATATGGTAATTTTATGTTATTATTTTATCTTTTATAAAAGATCCTTTTAATTTGATTATTGATTATCTGTTCATTTTCTAGGAATACAGGAATTTCCAGAAAATATAAAAAATTGTAAAGTTTTGACAGTTGTGGAGGCCAGTGTAAACCCTATTTCCAAGTAAGTTCTCAGTTGAGTTATAAGTTACTTTTGTGAATAAAACATCTATGAGATAGTAGTAGAAAATTGCTTTCTATATTTTAATGATTAGTTGATATCAGCCTTAAATCTGTACAAAATTTTAATGTTAGATTAAAAAGAAACCTCTTAAGTGTTTTTTCTAAACCCATATTTTGCAAAAGTAAATTAGACATCCAAACAGATAACGCAGGTGTTTTGTTCCAGGTCTCGCAGATAGTTTGTATCAGAAACGAGGCTAGAATCCAGGTCTCCTTGTTCAGTGATATTTGCACAATGTAAGAATATCTTCACTTGCAAATCAGCTGTGCAGCACATTAAAACTTTCGAAAATAATAAAAGACAGTGAAAGATCAAGAAGGTAAAAACAACAACAAAACCATGTGATTGGTTACACTGTATACCAGAGGTCATAAATATTCTTTTATGATGGTAGTGGCTATAAATAGAACGCTTTCCTGACACCAAAACTGTTAAATTTTGCAAAAATGGAATGGTGAAACAAAAGATGAATAGAGCATAGCTTAATATAGCTAAGTCGAACACTAAAACCAACTTTCATGTATTACAGTACTGTATTTAATGAGTTTTTCTGAACAGTGATGCTTCATTTGCCGTGGTAGATGAAGGAGTGTGAGGTAGGAGAGAAACAAGATCAGTCAAAGACTCTGGGATGTCTCACTGCAAGAGAATTTTGTACTTGTTAAAATCCAGGAAAAACATGTACAGATGATGTTTCATCTTTAGCTGAAAATATTCCTCTAGCACCCAGTTATAGATCTATAGTTTGTTTTGCAAACCAGAGGAAATAAAGGTAAAGTTAATACATACATAGATTCTCAGATGGCCTTAAGATTTTATTTAGCTTTTTTAAATTATTTCTTTTCATTTGCTTATTATAAAATTATGCAGTCTTTTTGTGATTGTTTAAGGGCCTGATGTTGAAATTGAAAATAATCTCAACTAGTGGTTCTCAAATGGGAATGATTTTGCCCCTAAGGATCATTTAGCAAATTCTGGAGACAATTTTGGTTTTTACAACATGTGGGGGGTAGGTGGTGCTCCTGGCTTCTAATGGCTGAAGGCCAGGGTTGCTGCTAAACATACTACAGTGCAGAAGACAGCCTCCCCACTACAAAGAATTATCCAGCCCCAAAAGTCAAAACTGTCAAGGTTTGGAATTCCTTATCTAATCCTTTGGACTGATGTTAGATAAGGCAGATTTCAGTAGTGTCTGCTGATGTCATAGTTATGTACTAAATACATTTCTCTGTATTTTGGCTCATTCAGACTTGATCTTTTAATGCACATTTTATCTTCTTGAGACAAATACTGTTTCATTTCCTTTTTACAAAGAGATGAAATTATAAACATTGAAACAGACAAATTATTACAAAAGGGAAATGTTTCAGGATCCCTCATAAAAGTAAAAAGGTGCCTGTTATCTGTTAAGAGCATGTGCTGGGTAGACACATTCTTAGAGAGATTCAGTAAGAGACTGAAATTCTGTGTATTAATTTAACTTAAATTCTGATATATTTTATATAGGCTTCCTGATGGATTTTCTCAGCTGTTAAACCTAACCCAGCTATATCTAAATGATGCTTTCCTTGAGTTCTTGCCAGCTAATTTCGGCAGGTAAATTACAGTTTCTTCTGAAACCTTTTCTTGTTAACTCTTGCAAAGTTTACAAAACAAGTTGCTTCAGTTATACTATTAATTACACTTTCATAGGCTCTTCTTTTGTAATTATTTTCAAGCATTGTGGTTTTTATAGTTTTTTCAGAACTTGTTATTTTGTCTTTGAATTTATTTTCCCAAGTAAATTATAAGCAGTGAATATTGAGAAGAAAAGGCAATGTAAGACTTGAATTGGTATTTATTTAAAATATGCAAAAATGGTTTAAATGTGGGTAATTTCTGTATATTTGAGATACAGAATGCTTTATTCTTAGCATTTATCACATCTGAAAATGATCTGATTATTGATTTATATGTTTTCTCCATTGAACTCAGAGTTCTGGAGAAAAGAAAGTGTGTTTCCGGGGTCTACCCCATTACACACCTCTACCAATATCTGAACATGCAGTTCTTCTTGTCATTATAGTGTCTGAGTAATTTTTCTTAATGAAAAGACAAATCAGTGAATGAATGAATAATAGGTATCAAATTATTACTGTTTTTATTTTTATTTTTTTTTATGTCTATTTATTTATTGAAAGAGAGTGAAAGAGAGAACATGTGAGCATGGGAGGGCAGAGAGAGAGGGGGAGGGAATCCCAAGCAGGCTGTCGTGGTGTCAGCTCAGAGCCTGATGCAGGACTCAATTTCACGAACCATGAGATCATGACCTGAGTCAAAATCCAGAGTCGGATGCTTCACCAGCCGAGCCACCCAAGAGCCCCAGAATTATTACTGTTTTTAAACTAATTACTAGAGAAAGTGCTGTTCAGTGGCACGTTAATTTTACCTTTTAGTCTATAAATAAAGACAGTACTGTATGATCTCACTTATGTGTGGAATCTTAAAAACAAAACAAAAGTTGAGCTTCTTAGATGCAGAGAGAACAGATTGGTGGTTGCCATTGGGTGAGAGTGGGCAAAATTGGTAAAGGTGGTCAAAAAGTACCAGTTATAAATAAATTACGAGTATATATGTACAGCATAGTGGCTATAGTTAACAATACTGAATTGCATATTTGGAAGTTGCTAAGAGAATAGATCTCAGAAGTTCTTATCATAAGAAAAAAAATTTTGTAACTATGGTGATCAATGTTAACTATACTTAACTTTGGTGATCATTTCACACTATATACAAATATCACATCATTATGTTGTATACCTGAAACTAATAATGTCATATGTCAACTATATTTCAATTAAGAAAAAATGAATTCTGGGCATTGTGGTCCAGTGACTGTTTTGTAGGAGCTATGTTATCATGCTACATATATTTATATACAAACACCTATATGTATGTATATATGTAATATGCGTATACATTATATATGTAAATATATAAAAATTAGTGTGCTTGATAGATTCCTTTTCTGTGTCTGGCTTTTGGACCACTTTTTAAAAAAATATTTTTGACACATAGTATAAGTTTAAGGTATACAAATGTGTTAAGGTATACAAAGGCATGCAGTGTATACAAAGGTATACAGTGTGTTAAGGTATACAAATATAAACAAATATGTTGATTTGATACATTTATGTTTTGTAATATGATTAACATTGTGGTATTAGCTAGCACCTCTGGACTGCCTAATCTGCTCATTTTCCCTCTAATTTTATTGGAATGTGCATCACTGAACAGCCAGAGGATTTCCCCTTTTTTATATCACCTTACATTCTTTTATTCTTTTTTCTCTCAGAGCCAGACTCTGGAGATGAATTATTGTTCTCTAATCTACTACCGGCTAATAATTTGGGAAGGCATTTTCACAGAAAATGCTGTAGGATTTATATTTAAGTACATTACGTGCTTTAAGTATGTAGAAGTGTTTAACTCTCCCCCTCCCCCACTAATTCTGAGGAGCAGAAATCATCTTTTCTTACTTTATAATTACACAATAAATATTGGTTGCTTTGAAACTGTTAGGGCATTACATTACATCATAATTAAATTCATTGTCTTTGTCATAGATTATTGATTTGTTGTTTTGTTTTGCAGATTAACTAAACTCCAGATATTAGAGCTTAGAGAAAACCAGTTGAAAATGTTGCCAAAGTAAGTAAAGGTGTTATCCTTTCTAAAATAAGAATTTTTAAGTAATTCTTAAAGATTTATTTTTGGGGGTGCCTGGGTGGCGCAGTCGGTTGGGCGTCCGACTTCGGCCAGGTCACGATCTCGCGGTCCGTGAGTTCGAGCCCCGCGTCGGGCTCTGGACTGATGGTTCAGAGCCTGGAGCCTGTTTCCGATTCTGTGTCTCCCTCTCTCTCTGCCCCTCCCCCGTTCATGCTCTGTCTCTCTCTGTCCCAAAAATAAATAAAAAAACGTTGAAAAAAAAATTAAAAAAAAAAAAGAAGATTTATTTTTGAAGATTTTTAAGTAATCTCTACACCCGATGGGAGGCTTGAATTTACAACCCCCTAGAGCAGAAGTCACATGCCCTACTAACTGAGCCAGCCAGGCACCCCAAAATTTTGAATTCTTACATTCTTAGAGAAATGTTAACTTTGTAATACCTAAAATATGAGTGAAAATTATTTTAAAAGGCTGACATTTGTGGTCATATTTTAATTAGTAGTGTTGAATATAAAACTTTTGCAGCTGTTGGTATTTTGTAGTGATTTCATAGCTTTCTGGAACTCTGTCTTGTGTTAAAATATGAAAATAATATGTATATAAAGCCCACCTGAGTCCCCAATACAGGTCCCAGTTCATATACTAGAGCTTTCATATATAGGACTCGTTAGTGGGATCGATAGGGTCTTCATGTGAAGTCGAGTAACTATAATTTCTAAGAATTTGTCTGGTTTTGTAGTCTATTGTAAATTAGAAGTGGGATGGAGGGCCCCCTACTGGTAAGCTAACATCAGAAGAGATGGCCATCCAAGAGCAAATAAGATAAAACTAAAACATATCTACAGACTCAAAGTGCCCTGTAGTCTATGTCCATTTAGGAGTACCTTAAAACTCACTGAATTCATTGCTACATTCTTGCAGTGTAAGCATTGGCAAAATACAGTCCTGTTAAATCTGGCCCACTGTTTATTTTTGTCAGTAAAGTTTCACTGGAAACACATTCATTTATGAACTGCTTATGGCTTCTTTTGTTCTCTAATGTTAGAGTCAGGTAGCTGTGACAGAGACTGTATACAAAGCATAAGTTACTTACTTTCTGATCCTTTATAGAAAATGTTGCCAACTTCTCTTGTGATTGAATTGTCAAGAGTTAATTGTTACCTCTTCTTTGGCATCTTATTTATATCTGTTATGAAATTTACCACGTAATTCTTTTTTTATATATACATTTTACTCCCATTTTACCTGACCAACTAATATGCACGTGCACATGTACTTGTAACCTTCCCCCCATGAATGTACGTCTTTGAGGACAAAGAGCATATCTCGTTTTGATTCCCAGAAGACATTATGTATTAACTGAGTCATTGTTCAGCGCACGAATGATTGGAGCTTGTAGTGATGGTTGTGAGTGTAAATTAAAATGGAAATTAACCATATTAAATTCAAAAAGGTTTAAGTATTTTACAGATGGGATACTGGCATTGATGACTCATTAGTTCAAAACCTGACTGCTAAAAGATTCAAATATGACGTAAATTGGGGCACCTGTGTGGCTTAGTCAATTAAGCATCTGACTTTTGATCTCAGGATGTGAGTTCAAGCCCCACGTTGGGCTCTCTGCTGGGTGTGAAGCCTACCTTAAAAAAAAAAAAAAAAGATGTAGGGGCTCCTGAGTGGCTCAGTCGGTTAAGCGGTTAAGCGTCTGACTTCGGCTAAGATCATCATCTCACGGCTTGTGAGTCCTGCTTTGGGCTCTCAGCTGTCAGCAGGGGGGGCCCACTTGGGATCCTCTGTCTGTCTCTCTCTCTGCCCCTCCTCCGTCCTTTTTCTGTCTCTCAAAAATAAATAAAACTTGAAAACAAAGATGTAAATTGTTTACTCAACTAGCTAAGCTTACAATTAATATGGTTTATCTGATATCATACTTTTAACTCATTATTTTATCGCCCTATTTAACTTGAAATTGGGCTCTGTCTAATGTATTTTAAAATACAATTCTTACCTACTTTCTTCTTAAGACTCATGATTAACACTTTTGAGACCTCATAAACTATAAACAGACTGTAGTTTTTGCATGTTACAAAAGTAGTATGCATTCACGTTTATGTGAATGAACCTTCTTATAATCAAAGATTAGTGCATGGAAAAGCTGTTTTAGATATGTAGCTAAGTGAAATTTAATATCATCTTCATACTGGAGGGCATGGGACCAAGCACACAAAAGATGGGCATTTTTCCTCTGTGACATGAGAAGAAATGGTAAAAGGGAGTCACATACAAAGGAATTTTTAGAAGTACACAGGAAGAAATTTGAGGGGTATTGTTTTTAGTTTATCCTTGAAGAAAGAAGCTGGATCTTAAATGAAAAGACTTGAAAGTGAAAACATAAAATTTTGTCTTAGATAGACTTTTGAGGTGTCTAAGTAGGATCAAAGTTGCCAATAATGCAAGTTGAGATGGAGATGCTTCTAGGATTTTACACTATATTTCCTTGTTTTGTTTTTATTTGTTTTGAGAAAGAAAGAGAATCTTAAACAGGCTCCACCTCCAAGTGCAGACCCAGACATGGGGCTTGATCTCACATACGGTGAGATCGAGACCTGACCTGAAATCAGGAAGAGTCAGATCAGACGCTTAACCGACTAAGCCACCCCAGCACCCCTATATTTCCTTCTTAATTATGTGCATGTGTTGTTCCCGTTTTTGTAAATCACTTTTAAAACCTCACTTTCTAAAGCTATCATTCGTAATTGAGTTTTTCCAGTGCGCTACTTTTCTTTTTTGTACTCTTGTATTACTTACCCTGTTGATGTAGTGTTTAACTGCTGTGTGTGGATTTGCTGTGTTCTTTTGTCATTTTAAGAATACTGAATTAAGAAAAATAAGATTGTTTTGTTTCAGTCTTCACCTCCTTCCTCAAAGACCTCTCTACTTTTCTCAAATGTTTACCTAGTATGATATTACGGACCTAAGAGTTTAATATCATAGCATCTAATCTTTCTTCAGAAGGATCCTGGATACACCTTTTTGCTTTGTTACAAAGCAAACTAGAACTGACTTAGAGATTTTCTGGACAAAGATCTGAGTAAGGGAAGTAGAATTATAGTATTTATAGTACCCGAGACTAGGCCCTTAATAAATCTATGTTAAATAAAGCAGCTTTGAGAAAATCTGGTGTGAAATAATTTAAATTAAAGGAATGTTGATAGAATGGCACATTTAAAATGGAAGGGCTGGGGAAAATTTGCGTCCTCTAATGTTAGGTCAGTAACATAGTGTCATTACATTTATGTGTGTTCTTAAGTTTGTTAGTTTTTTCACCAAAAAGCCAGAGAAATGTTTTAAGTGAATTTTATTTTGCTTTTTCTAATTTGTTAAATTCCCAGCGAAGATAAAAATAGTCTGTTGTTCTTGTGTTGTGATTTAAGGAGGCTGTTGCTTTTTAATGATGTTAATTTTTAACTTACTAGCATATTAATACATATTGATAATATGATAATAACTGTATTTTGCTTTCATTTTGTCATATCCAAAAAAAATCGTAACACAGAGTTCTTTATCTGGGTAGCTAGTAGTACCTCAATCTGTCAAATACTAGGTTTCTCTAAAAATACTAACTTAAGAGTATAAATATGTGCTTGAATTAATTAGTTAAGGTTTTTAAAATGCCATTTTGATGGAGACAGAAAACTACAACTTAGTTTATTATGAATTACTTCTTGTACATTTCTCAAGTCTCTAGAATTTCAGAAAAATATTGATATTAAGTTGGAAGTTAAAAATAGTGTATTCTGGCTTTAATTTAAAATAAATTTCAGCTACTCATATTTGTGATTCTTATAAAACTTTATTTTGAGTTGTATTGAATTTAATTTGAAAATATGGGGAGAAATGTCATATTTACTGTTCTTAGAATTTTGAGTATTAATTTTCAGAATCAGCTCTATTGAAGGTTTATAAATATATGACAAGGCTTGAAAGAAGATAATAATAACTATGTAGCTGCCAGTCTAATTTATTAGTTGACTTATATGAAAATTTTTTCTGTGAAAAAAATGAAAGCCAGTTACTCACATTCTGGTCTACAGGGTTTAAACTTACTGCAGTTACTTATGAATACAAATGAAAACCTGGGGAGAAGCCAAAATTAGAGAATAATTTAAAACTTGCTTTGTTTAGAAATTAATTATAGATGACTTTTCTGAGAAATTGTTTTTATTTTCTCAATATGTGAAAGCCTATACATAAGGTATTACATAAGAACATTTAACACATTAATTTTGAAAGCTTCCAGGTAATTGATATTTTTGTATACTTAATTCTTCATTAATCCCTTGTACATAGAACCATGAATAGACTGACCCAACTGGAAAGATTGGATTTGGGAAGTAATGAATTCACAGAAGTGGTAAGTTCACACCAGTCTCTATCCATAAGTCTTATATTTGAGAACATGTGAAAATTAATGTATTTATTTCTTCGTATTTTTTTGGTTTATTTGTTTATTTTTGAGAGAGAGAGAGAGAGAGAGAGAGAGAGGAAGAGAGAGAATCTCATGCAGGCTCCATGCTGTCAATGCAGAGCCTGACATGGGGCTCAATCCCATGAAACATGAGATTATGACCTGAGCCAAAATCAAGAGTCAGACATTTAACCAACTGAGCCAGCCACCCAGGTGCCCCTTTTTTTGAAAAATTTTAAATGTTTATTCTTGAGAGAGAGAGAGAGAGAGAGAAACAGACAGACAGAGTATGAGTGGGGAGGGGCAGAGAGAGAGGGAGACACAGACTCTGAAGCAAGTTCCAGACAGCTTTGTGAGCTGTCAGCACAGAGCCCGATGTGGGGATTGAACCCCTGAACAGTGAGATCATGACTTGAGCCGAAGTCGGACGCTTAACTGACTGAGCCACTGAGACGCCCCTATTTCTTTGCGTTTTTAAGTATAAAATAGGGTAAAGATATACACATATTTTTAAGAGAAAAGATATGAAAATTCTTAACAGGGAAGAGTAACCAAACAGATAGAAGTAGCTGATAGTAGTGAGAATAAAACGTGAAAAAAAAAAAGGGAAACCCATGGAAAAGATAACTAAAAGTTTTTAGGCACACTAAGTAGACAATGTGAGAGATTATAAGGAAAAAACAAAGTTATATCAGCCTAGAATATATCAGAAAAAATATTTCTGCCCCTCCCTCTTCTTGCCCTCTGTCTCTCAAAAATTAATAAACATTAAAAAATCTTTAAAAAAAAAAGTATTTCTAAGTCAAAATTAACTCCCTATTGGTCAGAAATTTATTCAATGATAAAATATTTTTCTATAATTTTACTGAATAGCTAAAGGAAAAACATTGAGTGAAACAATTTTTGAGTTTGCAATTAGACTTCTGAATTGTTTTTGCTTTGTATGCAAAATGTGCTATGATATGGAATCAGAAAGGAAAGGAGTATGTAAGTAGATTTTTGTCGTTAGTGAGTTCTCCAAAAGAACTCAGAAAATAAGCTAGATATTTTTTTGGAAAGGAATTTGTGGATCTAAATATCATTAAAATTTTTACATTATGTTTGTTTCTTTCTTAAAATTATGGTTGATTTAAAATGACAATCTTTTTTTAATTCTAGTATAATTAACATGGACCATTAACATTAGTTTTAGATGTATCATATAGTGTGATTCAGCAACTCTGTACATTGCTCAGTGCTCATTAAGAGCACTCATAATCCCTTTCACCTGTTTCACCCATCTGCACATCCACTTCCATCAGTTCTCTATAGTTGAGATTCTGATTCTGGATTTGTCTCTTTTTTTTTTTCTTTGCTCATTTGATTTGTTTCTTAAATTCCACATGTAAGTGAAGTCATGTGGTATTTGTCTTTGTCTGACAGACTTATTTTGCTTAGCATTATGCTCTAGAGCTATTCATGTTGTTGCAGATAGCAAGATCTCATTCTTTTTTACGTCTGAATCATGTTCCATTGTATCTGTATACACATTTTCTTTATCCGTTCGTCTATCGATGGACACTTGGGTTGTTCCATATTTTGGCTATTGTAAATAATGCTGTCATAAACATAGGGGTACATATATCTTTTTGAATTAGTGTTTTTGTATTCTTTGAGTAAATACCCAGTGGTGAAATTGCTGAATCATAGTTTTAATTCGTTAAGGTATCTGCATACTTTAAGGTTTTCCACGATGGCTGTACCACTTTGCATTCCCACCAGCAGTATAAGAGGGTTCCTTTTTTTCCACATCCTCACCAAAACTTGTTTCTTGTCTTGTTGATTTTAGCCATTCTGGCAGGTGTGAGGTGATATTTTTTTGTGGGTTTTGATTTGTATTTCCCTGATGATGAGTGGCATTGAGCGGCTTTTCATGTGTCTTGTCAAATGATAATCTTAAAAACAAGAATTTCTCAATATTGTCAGCTTCATGATTACCATATAGGTTATTGTATTATACATTTGTTCACCTATTAGTTAACTTTCAATGTCAGTGGGAGAGCATGGTTGTTTTGGATACTTCATTTATTTTCTGAAATACTCTTTCATATTCTTTTATTTTAATTGAAGATGGCTTATGATGGGTTTTATTGTGTGTTGGTAGAAGTTTTTACTCCTTTTGAGAAAAATACATATACTGTGCTTCCTAACTTATTAAACTTAACATTTTTATATGTATTAATCTATTTCCACATTAACTATTTGAAAAATCTTCATTATTATTAATTCTGTGAATCAACAACTTTCCAATTAATTAATTTTTGTACATTTTGATCTCCAGCATTATACATTTTTTTTAAAACTTACCCTTAGAATGGTAACAGATAAAGCACAGAAGAATATTTCTTTTTATCCAAGTTACACTTAGAATTCTTACCTGTATTTTTACGTTAGCAGTGAATCTGAACAACATGACTTTTACATATTAATTGTGTTATCATGTTGATTAGATATGATGGTACTCTCTGCCATCACAGTGTTAATGACTCGACACAGGTTTGTGTGGTGACAGAAATACCTTTGAAGAATGCATTCAACAGAGCCTGCAAGGGCAAAATGCCCAAGATCAAGTTTTGTCTCAATACCAAGAAGGTCCACTGCAACCCTCTCATTAATTTTTTGGTTGTTAACCACATACTACAAACGATATTTCACTTTGTAATTGCTGGAAGTTCAAAATAACAGAATATGTGTGCCATGTGATTATGCCTTGGTTTGCTTACCTTTCCTTTTTTATTGGACATTTAAGATTTTTTTTTTCTTTATTTTCCTCTCTCTTAGTCATCAGGGAGTATCTTTGTGGTTTTCATAAAAGGCTAAATCTTTTTACAGATAATAATTAAGAGTATCTTTTTATCATACTCTTAAAAGCAATGGGTCTTATTTTTATTTCTTTATTAATTTTATAAATACTCAAGCCTGTTGTGTAATCAAAGGCTTAAATGAGTTTTATGTATTCTACTCTTCTGGAATGCCTATCTTTGAGTTCTTTTTTAGTAATATCACTGTAATAACTGTTATGTAGTGGAAAGTCTCGAATCTTGGCTTTGCTTCCCACCCCCCAGTTATTTATTTAATGTTTTAAAGTAGAAGTCATCATTAGAAGTTCCCTAGAGCTTCTTTTGCCAAATAAAAACTTTCAAGTAAAGTATTGAACCTCTTCGCCCCCTTCTTATCCAAACAGCCTGAAGTACTTGAGCAACTAAGTGGATTGAAAGAATTTTGGATGGATGGTAATAGACTGACTTTTATCCCAGGGGTATGTATATCAAACTTTAAATGGATTCTCTTATTGCTATCTGTCCTTTGCAGTTTTATGAATTGTACATTTTCAGATTACTATTAAATTGAACTAAATTACTTTTTTTTTTACTGTTAATACATCCTTGATTAAAATCAGAAACTTCCCATAGTAAACTTTTATAATATAATCGCTTTTTAATATCCTCGACTGTATCCTTCTCTGTGGTTGCAATTGAGTTTATATCCTAAATCATTTTGTCCAGAGAATTGTTAAGTAGGGTATTTTCCACATAGTTTGTGTCTTATCAGCTGACGTTTTGCTTATTCCCATACCTGAAGAACATGAGATTGCCTATATGTCCTATCGCCCTAGTCAGTGGTGACAGCTGAGTTCCCAAAGAAAAGTATAAGCCCATTGTCACTCTGCTTAGGCTCTTAGCAGGAGCTCTAGCTTTATTACTGAATACTTTACTTATGGCATTTTTAAAAAATTTGTTCATTTATTTTGAGAGACAGAGCGTGTGAGCAGAGGAGGAACAGAGAGAAAGGGAGAGAGAAAATCCCAAGGAGGCTCTGCGCTGTCAGCACAGAGCCAGACATGGGTCTCAATCTCACAGACTGTAGAGATCATGACCTGAGCTGAAATCAAGAGTCAGATGTTTAACTGACTGAGCCACCCAGGCACCCCTACTCATGGCATTTGCTAAAAAATTGAATCTTTTCTCTCATATAAATGTGTAGTAATGAATTATAACTTGGTATTGAGTTTATTACCTAAACTTGGCATAAATAAGCTTAATAGAGTCATTAGATTTCCCATTTTTTACTTCTAGTTTATTGGTAGTTTGAAACAGCTCACATATTTGGATGTTTCTAAGAATAATATTGAAATGATTGAAGAAGGAATTTCAGCATGTGAAAACCTTCAGGACCTCCTGTTATCAAGCAATTCACTTCAACAACTGCCTGAGACTATTGGTTTGTATTGCTTTCTAATTCATATAATTAGTTTTTACTAATGTGAACTTTCAGAAATTCCCTTTTTGTCATTGCTTGACTCAAAGTTTTCATATATCAAATTTCATTTGTGATGAGCTAGTTTTTATTTTTTTTTAGGTTTATTTATTTATTTAGTTTTTTGAAAGAGATAGAGCTCATGTGGGAGGGGCAGGAAGAGAATCCCAAACAGGCTCCATACTGTCAGCGCAGAGCCGGATGTGGGGCTCAAAACTCACAAAATGTGAGATCATGACCTGAGCCAAAATCAAGAGTCACATGCTCAACCAACTGTGAGCCACCCAGGGACCCTCGTTGTGAGCTAATTTTCTTATACTGCCAGTCACGAATCTTATATGAATTTTTTCTTCATGTGATCACTTACACATTTTACTTCTTAGTTGACATTTACTGCATTTTTCTTTACGGAAATGTCATTTTTATCACTCTAATAAAATTTAAATTCTTTAAAAAGAGGTTAAGTTATCGAAACTTTGTTTAACTTCTGATCATAGCCCTCATCTAGTAACTTTTTTTTAGTCTTCCTTCATTTTAGGCTCACAGATGAAAAAACAAAACAGTTTAGCAAATCCTATGAGAGCCTACATATGTGTAGTTGCTTGTAGTCTGATGATGCTTCAAGGAAATTGAATTAGTTTAAAGAACCAAAAACGTAAACCTTGCCATCTTCATGATGTTTAAACATAGGAACCAAAAAATATTTATATATATTTATCAGATTATGTAGTTGTTTTGGCTTATGTTACATTTTGCAAATTCTGCTATGATTTATTCGCCACTTTTAATTCCACACTCAATTTTTATTGTTTTAGTATTTAGAGTACACAGAATAGTTTGTTATACACTATTTCCTTTTTGTTTGTACTCACTTGTGCCATGCCATTGTTTTAAGGAGCAGGGCTACAACTGTGAACAAACAGACAGAAGTCCTTACACTTATGAAGCTTACATTTTAGCGGGAGTAAAATAAATACACACTAATGTTAAAAGGTGTTATATAGGTGAAAATTGAAAATATAGGGTAAGGGAGTACAGAGTTATGAGATGAGGAGTGAGGAGATGAGATTAGGTTGATTTCTTTTTTAGATAAGTTGACTAAGAAAGTTCTACATGATTCCTGTCAAATGTAATATATACTCACATTAACTGTTGATTGACTTGCTTCTAGTTCCAGCTGGAAAATTGAATATTATTTCTTCCCTCAAATAGGTTCATTGAAGAATGTAACAACTCTAAAAATAGATGAAAATCAGTTAATGTATCTGCCAGACTCTATAGGAGGGTAAGATTTTTCTGAATCACTAGAAGACTTGGCTTTCATTCAGCTTTATATATTTATGTTTATATGTATATCATATATATGTTTCATTCAGCCATATATATTTTCAGATAAATGCAAAAGTAGCATCTAAGGGAGATTCCATAAGCATTTAAATAAGTAATTGGTTATAGGTTGGATAGATTTAAAGCAAAGATAGACCTATTTTAATAAGTTTAGTGGAGATAGAGTTTTGCTAGATTTGTTAAAGTCAAGATTCTAAAGTTTTGGATATTATATAGGAAACTTTTAAAAAATAATGTATGTCATTTATTTTAACTAAAGGTTAGCATCAATAGAAGAACTGGATTGTAGCTTCAATGAAGTTGAAGCTTTGCCTTCATCTGTTGGACAGCTTACTAATATAAGAACCTTTGCTGCAGATCATAATTATTTACAACAGTTACCCCCAGAGGTACAATATTTTAAATTTGCCTTGAATTTTTTTTCATATTATTTATTATGGCTATCCAGTGGGTTTTTTTCTGTTTTCTTTCAGAAATAATTATGTAACTAAGTTATTTAATTTCTGAATAATAATTAGCTATACTGTTTTACAGAGATACCAACTTTTCTTTATACATGAAAATTAATAAATAAAAATATGATTCCTTTTATAAATGAGAAAAATGTTGGAAAATTGTATTTTACCTATGTCTATTAAGCAGTAGGCCAGAATTTTGATCCCCAATTTTATGTTTCTCTTTCAGATTGGAAGCTGGAAAAATATAACTGTGCTATTTCTCCATTCCAATAAACTTGAGACACTTCCAGAGGAAATGGGTGATATGCAAAAATTAAAAGTCATCAATTTAAGTGACAATAGGTTTGTAATGCTGTTGGTTTATAGAAGACACTGAATGGATGAAATTAAAGTTTCATTATATGATAGAAAATCAAATGCATGTTTTTCTTTTCAACTTCTTTTTGGTTTTTAAATAGAATTTTCATTTGAAAGAATGACCTAATTTTACCTGTGGTTTTATACTGTGGTTATTTGTTGCAGTCCATTTTGTGTCAACTTCAGCCATATAACTTGCAAGTTTAGCTCTACATCTTTCCTTATAGTCACCTTTTAAAAAATTTTTGTTTTTAATGTTTATTTTTGAGAGAGAGAGACAGAGCGTGAGCAGGGTAGGGGCAGAGAGAGGGAGACACCGAATCCAAAACAGCCCCAGGCTCTGAGCTGTCAGCACAGAGCCTGATTGGGGCTTGAACCCACAAACTGTGAGACCATGACCTGAGCCAAAGTTGGACACTCAACTGACTGAGCCACCTAGGCGCCCCTCTTACCGTCACCTTTTTTATCCCTAAAGTCAGATCTTCACTTTAATACTGCTGCTGAATGACACAACTTTTAATCTGATCTGCTTCCTGTGCTTTTCTGAGCAGAGATGTGATTAGGCACCTATTCACATAGCTCGGGAAACACAGTGTAGAGTAAATAGATCACTAGAGCTGCTAAATTGGAATAATTTTTAAGTTAAGAACAGATTGTCTGTAATTTTTCTTGAAGCAAAGGTCCTAATAATGATAAAAGAATGGTTGTAGAGGGGTTTTACATTTTGCTTTCATAGTATCTTATGAAGCATTCAAAACAACACTGTGAAATAGTACGATACATACTGTCATTTTATGAGAAGAAAATTAAAACTTGAATTTAAGATGACTCACTTAGCTTGTAAAGTAGAACTTTAATATAAGCCCAGTTTTCTGACTAATTAGCATTTTCAGACTGTTCCATTTTATTTAAGAATAACCACTGCTTTTTAAAAAAAAAAAAAATCAGGGGCGCCTGGGTGGCTCAGTCAGTTAAGCGTCCGACTTCGGCTCAGGTCATGATCTCACGGTCCGTGAGTTCCAGCCTCGCGTCGGGCTCTGTGCTGCCAGCTCAGAGCCTGGAGCCTGCTTCAGATTCTGTGTCTCCCTCTCTCTCTGACCCTCCCACGTTCATGGTCTGTCTCTCTCTGTTTCAAAAATAAATAAACATTAAAAAAAAAGTAAAAAAAAAAAAAAATCATTCCTGATTTCTGCCTATACTTTGTACCCCAAAGCTAGAGCTATAGGTTCCAGCAAATTGCCTTGGAAGATAGGCATAGCAGAGCAGATAGGCATAATAAGATAGAAGGTTTAAATAGATACTCTGTTTTAAATAGGGTGCTATTTTAATTTGGCATTTTAATGAGTTCTTCATATTACTTTGTTTTTTACTCATTACAGTGTTTAAATAGTCTTTGGAATATGAAAGTTTTGGCGCATAATGAAACCCAGAACAGTGCTTTTTTTTTTTTTTATTAACAGACTATCACTAAGGCTTCCTATAATAATTTGTTCTTTTAAATATAAATAAAATATCCAGAGCAATTTTATGAGACATTGCCTAATGTGTTCTTGTCTTTACATTAAAGTAGGGATATGGGGCGCCTGGGTGGCGCAGTCGGTTAAGCGTCCGACTTCAGCCAGGTCACAATCTCGCGGTCTGTGAGTTCGAGCCCCGCGTCGGGCTCTGGGCTGATGGCTCAGAGCCTGGAGCCTGTTTCCGATTCTGTGTCTCCCTCTCTCTCTGCCCCTCCCCCGTTCATGCTCTGTCTCTCTCTGTCCCAAAAATAAATAAACGTTGAAAAAAAAAATTTTTTTAAACATTAAAGTAGGGATAGTTAACATTTTTTCTTAGCAGATAATTTTTTTGAGATTATTAAATTATTCATTTTTCCCCTTGCTGAATTGATTGAAGAATTATATTTTTAAATGAATTCTTATAAAATAATATTTTGTCTTATAACTTATGTCAAAGACCTATATTGGCTTCTCTACTAAATTAAATATTTTTCTGTTTTCATATTCAATAATATAAAATTGTTTAGAAGACCATTAGATTTTGCTCTTATATTTTAACATTTCTTATTTTACTTTTGTTTGTATTTTTTGTATTCACAGATTAAAGAATTTGCCCTTTAGCTTTACAAAACTTCAGCAGTTGACTGCTATGTGGCTCTCAGATAATCAGGTAGGCATTCTGAGTTTGTATGTTACTGCAATTCCAATTGTGTTATATGATTATGCATAATAATTTATGTAGGCTCATTTAAGAGCAGTTATACTCTGGTACACATTTTAAAATGTATGTAAGGAAAAATGAAAATATTTAGATACAGATAATTTATGTGCAATTTGTGTAGATTGAAAACAGTAAATCCTGTTGGACTGTCTAATTTCTCCTGAATCTGTAAAAAGATAAATTAAGAAATCAGATTCAATACTCTCTCACTTTTTGAAGGTTTTATAGTGATCCTCTTGAGTATACGTGTAGAGATTTGATAATGAAGTTTCACACACCTTAAAGAAGTGTTTCTAAGGAATTAAAAGTTATTTCCTGGACTTGGATAGATAAACATTTTTTGAAGGGTTACAATAGTCCATGAACTGCTCTGGGAACTTGAGATACATTGATGAAGCAAATAGAATATTTTTATATTCTCATTGAGCTTACATTTTCAAGGGAGGTAGAAACAAGTAATTATGTAATAGTATGTCAGAGCTACCAAGAAAAACAGAACCTGAGACAATAGAAAAGTAGCAGGGCAAGAGTAAACATCCTATTTTAAATAGGATGATTTAGGAAGTGTATCTCTCTGAGGAAGAGGACCAGTAGAGCAGACAGGCACATGAAATTAGGAGTGAACCATACATAGACTGGGACAGTGAGTTGGTAGAAGAGGTGCATTTAAATAATTTTAAGAGTGCAAGTCCTAATATTCGAATGAGCTTGGTGTAACTGAGAAATAGATAAAGCACTCAGGGCTGGAATAAAGTGAGTAAGGAAGAGAATTGAGTAAGATTAGATCAGATAGGAAAACTGGCACTATAGATCACATATGACCTTGTAGGCCATGCTAATGAATTGGGGTTTTACTCTGACTTAGATAGAAATCTGCTGAAGTATTTCATGCTAGGGAATGGCAAGATGTGATGTACATTTTTAAAAGATTATTTTGACACTTATGTGAGAAACAGTCTGTGGGTGCTTAGGGTGAGAGTGGAATATTCTATATTGCAAGGAGAAAGTTCAATAAAGAGGCTTTTGTAGTAGTTTAGAAGAAGGTATTGCTGGGCTTCAACTATTGAGTGGAGACGATGAAAAGGAATGTAGGAACATCAGGCCAGTAGTTGACTGTCAAGTATACTGGCTAGAGATAAAATATGGGAGTCAACATTGTACAAAAGGAGGATTTAACACCATGGAAGTGCATGAAATTACTAGGGAGAGAGGATGGAGAAGAAAAGGTCAAAGATTGAGCTCAGGAATGAGAGGGGCCCCAAAAGGAGAATAAGAAGAACCAGCCAATCAGGAGGGGGTGTTATCTAGAGAGCCATCTGAAGGAAGATCAACTGCGACAGATTGTTGCTGGTGGGTCCCGTAGATGAGGACTTGTAATTGACCACGAGGTTTGTCAAGTCAGAAGTAGTTACTAACCTTGAGAAGAGTACATAGTTTTAGCAGAATAGTGGGGATGAAATACTAATTCAAGTGTATATAATGCATGAGAGGCAGGAAGGTCATGACTGTGGATTTACCCTAGTACTGTGGCTCAGTTCCCATTTGGACAGTTGATGGATGTATCTCTCTGTATTTGCCTTGGTTTTAGAATTAAATGTGAGCATTTTATCCTTGCAAATAGTAGCTATAATTCACCTGTGAAAAACATTGGAAAAATGTATTTTGAGTTTAATTTGAAATGTCTTAGGATTCGCAGTGTAGATTGTTAGAAACGTTGTACTTTAAATGATAAGAAATCTCCTGTATAATGTCACCAAAATAATAGATTGTAGGTCCTAAACAAAATAAGGGTTAACTTACTATCTGTAAGTATGAGGAAATCTTTTTTCCGTATCTATTCTCAGCTATGTCTTACTGTTTTGTTTTGTTTTGTTTTGTTTTGTTTTGTTTTGCTTTGCTTTAGCAAGGCAGAGTACCTTTTTAATAAATTGATGCTTAGCATTTGACTTTGAGCAATACCTTATAATAATCTGTTTATTTTCCCAAGGTTTGGATACATGAGTCTCATAAGATATTCTTAAGTTCCATAGTTGAATTTGCTCAGGAGACTGTGTTATATCCTTCTTTGGGATTATATTAACAACTCTTACATGTTACTAGAGTAAAGAAACCCACTTGGCTATATTTCAAGATTCTGCAAACTTCTTAACCAAGACCTCTTTTCTTACCTCTCATTACTGAACTAAAAGCCTTAAATTGTTAATCCATGCTTCAGAATCAGATTGTAGTATTTACTTGTTCTACAAGTTAGGGTAGGAAATACTAAAATGATGATACCTTTGTTTCTGTTACAGCTTAAACACGGTGATTATTTCATCATCATTAAATGTGTCAGTTCATGTATATGTAGAACTCCTATTTCTAATCCCTCTTAATTGAGTATTTAGTGTGAAATGTTACGAAATTTTGCATCTGGATTCACAGAACATTGCTGGGCTCTGGCTTATGCCAGTTAGTTATTATAGTATAAATGAGACATGGCTCCTGGTCTTGAGGACTCTTGAGACTTTTTTAGTATAATAGCGCTATTTTAGGTAATGAATACCAGCAAAGTATGTTAGACAACTCATTTTAGTGAAATTATCTGGTATCTAAGACAGTTTTTCATATTTACAATGTTCTCTCATTATCTTCTCCTTGTTCCCCGTCTGTTAATTACTTATAAAAAATAAAAATTGTAGTGATGAGGGGTTTTGTGTTTTTCTCAAAGTTTGACAGAATAGTAAAGTAATAAATCATGAAGCATCCTGTGTAAGCCATATTACCTCCCTTACAATATGAAGTAGTCATTTTGCTGTGGAAGTACAAATTATAGGGGAGAAGGTATGTAAAAGTAGTCTGATTATGAATTATCAGAATAAATTGCTCTTGAATATTTCACTGACCATGTAGCACCTGCAGAACATGGAATAACATGGTTTTTCATGAGTCTTTGAAGTCTTAAACAGAGCAGTTGATTTGTTTCCTCGTTCATTTTGTCATTTTCATTCAAGAACTGTTTATTGAACACTGTTTTGTGCCAGGCAGACTAAGCTGGGATACATAAGGCTATTAAGAAGGTCACTGTAATACAATGTGACTTGGTCGGACTGGGCTTCAGGTTCAAAAAAGAGTTTAACTTGGGGGTGTAAAGGCAGGTTTTCCAGAGGAGGAGATTCCTGCAATGACTAATTCTCAAAATAATCATAGGATTTAAACAAAGAAAGGGGAAGAATATTCTGGTTAGAAGGAATATTATAAACCTGAGCACTTTTTGATGAAGAAGTCTAGTGTACTAGGTAACTGTACAAGTGGTTCATTGTGACTAGAACATAACCTTTGGGATGGAAGAGTAGCAAATGAGGCCAAAGAGATAAACAGGTCATGGAAGATTTTATATTATATTTCAAGAGGAACTTGCATTGTATTTCAAGAATGGTAAATAGATGGTTTTTTTTAATCTTGCATATTAACACTGATAAATTATGAGTGACTTCTGAAAGATTGTTTTAAGGATTTGGAAGTCTTATTCAGGCTCTGTGGAAAATTGCCGTGATTAGGGTGTCTCTGTAATTTATTGTCCATGTTATCGAAAAGGGACTTTACAATAATTGTGTCAAAACTGCATGTGTAAAATGTGAATGTCCCAGGCAAACTGGGTTTTTGGTCATCATAGTCCTAATCAATTATTCATATATACCATCAGTTTAAGAGGAAGAAGTGATCCTGTGATACATGTCAACCCTACTGTAGTTGATGGTGAACCATTATAACATATGAACAAGCAAGTAGTAAGATCAGATTGATATTTTGGAATGTTTTTTGGGCTGCGTTGTGAAAGGTGGATTTAACTAGGAATGGTGGTGACAAGTGTGAAGGCAGGAGAGACTGGTTGGAGGGCGTTTCTATTGCCATACTCAAGGCAATAGAAAATGTTGGCTTGAAGTAAGATAATGACAGTAGGGCCAAAGAAGAGCTGGTATATTTAGGGCATAACTTAAAAGGTCACATCAATGGAGTATGTGAAAAATGCATGTGTGTGAGAAGAAAGGCAGTAAAAGCAAAGATGAGCTTCAGATGTGGCTGAAGTGACAAGATGGAAATCGATAAAATTACCAAGATGAGGAACTGCAACAGAAAGAAAAATGTTTATGGGAGGATATTAAGTTCCAATCAGGCATGTTTATTTTTTGGATAGGCATGTTGAGGACAGTTCTAGTGGCCATGATTCTCTGCCCCCCTTCTTCCCCCTGCCGTCTCGACTGTTTTAGACTGTTGTTTCTCTGCTGTTGGTTTCCCCATTCTTTTAATTTCTAACCTCCTGGGATTTCTCAGAATTGCTCCTGAAGGCATGATTTCCTTTTTCCCAGGATCATTATAGATTTTGTTTGTTTCTTTAAAAAAATTTTTTAGGGGCGCCTGGGTGGTTCTGTCGGTTAAGCATATGACTTTGGCTCAGGTCATGATCTCACGGTTTGTGAGTTTGAGCCCCGCATCGGGCTCTGTGCTGACAGCTCAGAGCCTGGAGCCTGCTTCAGATTCTGTGTCTCCCTCTCTGTCTGTCCACTCCCCTGGCTCACACTCTGTCTCTCTCTTCCTCAAAAATAAAATAAACATTTAAAAAAATAATAAATATTTTTAATGTTTATTTTATTTTTGAGAGTGAGAAAGACAGACCATAAGTGCGGGACTTTTTTTTATCCACATAGAATAAATTCTGTGAATTTATTTATTTAAATGTTCAGGATGGATGAATCCCAAGCAATACTAACATTTAAGTGGCAGATGGATTAAGCTTAGAGTGGCCGTAGAGGTAGAAGAAAAACTATATGATAGTGGGTTCAAGTTAAGGATGAAGCAGATAGCTTAAGGGAAGAAGCTGTAAGGGGATAAATGCTATTGAGGTGTCAATTCAAATGAAGTCTGGAAAATATGCAAGTTGGGTATAACATGCCAACTTATTTTGACTATAGCTAATGTAATTTTAGAGGTGTACATCAAAAACCTGATTGACACAATTTAAAGAATAAGTAAATGAGAAAATTGCACCATACAATAGTTGATTAAGCTTTTAAAAAGGTTGGATAAGAAAGGAGAGGGGTGGAACATAAAGAAATTGGTAGCTAGAGGCATATAAGAAGGAATTCTTTAAGCATTTGTATAGGTTGTTGCGAGGAGACTGTGGAGAATTAGATTAAGGATATGAGAAGAAGTTGGATAACTGGTGTGTAACCGACAGAATTTAAAACTGTGGCAGGGATTCTTGTCCTTTTGAAAGCAGCTTGGTCTGAAGTTTGTGAGAGGCAGAGCTAATGTATATGTTGAAATTCTTAGAATGTAGCAGGTTCCGAGCAGATTTTACATCCTATTTTTGTTCTTTAAAAAAAAATCTTTGAGAAAATAGTATCTTCAGAATATAATTTAGGAAACATAGAAGGATTTTTAGGCACCATTGAGAATCCCTGTTGAAGTTGGTTACCACAGATCTGTAGTTACATTAATTTGCTCATTGGAACGATTCTGGGTTGCAGATTTGCCAATCCAGGTGTAAAGAGAAAGACAATGCAACAAGGTGGTCCTCGTAATTGGCGCAAAAGTAATTATAATGAGGTCTGATGAGGTACAAAAAGAAAGCAAATAAAAGAAAGAATTATGGTGATCAAGTTGAAAGTTCAAGGGAGTGTCAATTTTGGTGAGCTTGACTAGCAAATATTGTGGAAACAGTGGAGAGAGAGCAGACGTGGTGTCTCTGTTACCATCCTCTACTGCTTGTCCTTGTGCTTGACCGCTCCTCTGTTTCCTTTTCAGGAATTTTTCTTCTGCCAGTCTTAGATATTGGTGCCCCATATGGTACTCAAGACTCATCTTGAGTTTCTTTCCATATACTTAACTCTAGGAAAGATGCAGTTACTATCTATATGCCGTTATTCCTAACAGTATCCTCAGCTCTCAGTTCTCTTTCCTTTACTGTACACTCATTTTCTACTTAACATTGCCACCCAGATGTCTCAAATTCAACCAGTCTAAAAGTGAACGTGCTATCCTCTGCTCCCAATCTTTTTCTTTTCCTGGGTTCCCTAGATTAGTAAAAAGTACTTGCTAGAGACAGACTTGGGAGTATAACTCTTAACTACTGTTAATCACCAAAGTCTAACTGTTATATATCTCAGGTGTTTTTCTGCTTTGCTTTATCCCTGCTTTCACTTCCCTTAAATATAATCATCTTAAATATAGTGTATCATCTCCAGTACAGTAGGCACCGGTGTCATATGTCTGGTCCAAATTGAGATGTGCTCCAAGTGTAAAATATATTCCAGATTTTGTATATTTCATATAAACAAAGAAAATAAAATATCACATTAACAATTTTTGATCATATAACAGAATTCTATTTTGAACATAGAAGATATGTTAAATTTAATGTATTATCAAAATTTAACTTATTTTTGCTTTTTAGAAACATGTGGCTGCTAAAAATTTGTAAATTATCTATGGTTCTCATCTTCATCTTACTCTTGTTGACTTGGACTACTGAGATATGAAATACATCTCTGCCTCCAGTGTTGCCACCACCTCCAATCTCAAACCACCCTAATTTCATTCTGAACCACACTGCAACTCAAGTGATCCTATTATCTGGTTCCAGCACTAACCAGGAGATCAGTGGATATTAGGAAAGGATGTAGAATGGCAGAGGCAGAGTTAAGAATGGTAGAGGCAGAATTTCATGTCCCTCAAAAGAACAGGTATTTATACTTGAAGAGAGAAGAGTGATGATCTCACAGCATTTGTAAGCTCTAAATTTACCTATCTCCTGACGTAGGGTTTATGATCTTTGAGAGAATAACCCTATTTTTGAGAAGAGTACAGGGAAGTACTGTCCTAGGGAAGGAATAGATCTGCCATATCTGTTATCTGAGGAGGTCAAGGAAAGTTTTCAGTGAAGATGTTTGAGATGCAGGGCAATTTGTTTATTGTGGAACAAGTTGAGGGCCATGGAGGAAATGTTTGAATGGGAGTAAGATCACAGGATACATTAGCTAGCTGCAAGGTTTTCACAAGTGTCAGTCTAAAGAATTAATTGATAGGTTGGCACGTGAGGGAGAGATTGGTAGTTTCCTGCCTGTCTGGAGTCAGTCAGGGCATGGATTGATAGGATTTTAGGTTAATAGACTGGCCAAAGTTACTAGTTATATTAAGAATAAGTTGAAAACACTTCATAACCAACTAGGAGAGAAGTTTTAAAAAATGTCCAAAAAAAAGTTTTATAGTTCCACCATTGAGTAAGTAAATTTGTGGTATCATTAATGGAGATAGGAGACATGGGAGAAGAGAGAACCAGGTTACAACTTAATGTTTGTTATAAGTACTATTTTTTCAGCTAGAATTAACTGTGGGTAACTATACTAAACCTTCTAAACCATTTCTATAAAAGCCTCTTCCCAAAGGGGGAAAGATAATGTAAAGGAGGCACAATAACATAAAATCCAAAAGCTTGTTTTATAGCTTTATTAAATCACTGTGATAAGTAATTACTGGACTGTGGATACACTTAGTATATGAGATCTTTTTAAATTGTATTGACAATCAGGGATAATTGCAATTCAGTGTGAGTTTTGTTTTATACTAAAACTAAATGATATTTTGTAGATTTTTATAAGGTTTCAAATCATTGCTTAAAGTGTTACTATGTATATATAAGCTTGTTTTTGTAATCTACACATTGATACTTTATAGAAAAGCATGGTGAGTACTTATTCAGAGGAATTGCTGGATATGTATTTGCTTTAGGATTATTAAAAGTTAAACATTTATTTTCTTTCCCTAGTCCAAACCCCTGATACCTCTTCAAAAAGAGACTGATTCAGAGACCCAGAAAATGGTGCTTACTAACTACATGTTCCCTCAGCAGCCAAGGACTGAGGATGGTAGGAGTTTAAAAATCTCTTTTCTTTTGGGGCACCTGGGTGGCTCAGTCTACTGAACGCCTGACTGTTGATTTCGGCTCAGGTCATGATCCCGGGGTTGTGGGGTTGAGCCCCAGGTTGGGCTTTGTGCTGAGGCTGGAGCCTGCTTGGGGGGGGGTCTCGGTGTCTCTCTCTCTCTCTCTCTCTCTCTCTCTCTGTCCCTCCCCCCCTCCCCCTCCTTTACCCCCCCCCCCGGCCCCCCCAGCCCTCTCCCTCTGCTTCTCTCCCTAGCTCACGTAGTCTCTCTGAAAATGAGAAAATAAGTATGTCACGGCTATAGATAGTTGAATTTGGAGGTACATGTAGACCATATGCTTCCTTAAATGATTTCTTGAAATTAAACAGTCAACTTCATTTGTTATAGATCTCTCTATTCTTTGCTCAATGTCAGGAATGCATGTTAAATGTAATTAGGACTGTTGAACCAGGAACTGTTTCGTTCACTTGTTTTGTTGTAGACTAAATACTATCTTTGGATCTACATACCAGATAAGGATAATATGTAGAATTCTGCATAAAGTGTTGTTTCTAAGTTCTTAGGTTTTGCCTAGAAAGGGGAACATACCCTTTTCTATTGACCATACATGTTTTTCAACAGTTTTGGTATGAAAGCCTTTTAGACTAAGGAGCAGATTGGTTCCAATACATGTTGTTTTGGGGTGGTGGTAGAGTTCAGAGCTGATGGCCAAGAAAGAATTCTTAAAGACATCTTTGGTGCAAAAAGGTGATTTTATTAAAGCATGGAGACAGGACCCATGGACAGAAAAGCTGCACTGGGGTTGTGAGGAGTAACTGATTATATACCCTCAGGTTGGTGGGGGTTAGGGACAGTGGCAGTCTCTAAGGAATTTTGGAAACAAGGTTTGAGGACCTCTAGGGGCTAGGTGTTAGGAAAACATCATTTACATTTAGTAAGACCTTAGTCATGAGACCCTTCAAATGTATATCAGGGACAATATGCTTGGAGTATTATTGCCAACGTATACTTGGGGACTGAAGATAAACGAGGTTTGCAAAGGAATTTTTAAGTGTTTAAGGAGACTCACAGGATCTCAGGGGTCAGGATAATGTTAGGCCAGGATTCCCTTTTGCCCCTAGCAAAGTGTCATCATTGAGGCAGCTGAGCTCCTAGATGAAGGTCAGTCTGCCTGTTTCATGGACTTGTCAGTGGGCTGTAGGTATTAAGGGAATTTAATTTTCATTTGCCTTAGTTTTCCCACATCACCATGGCAAGCACTTAAACTCCTTTCCTTTGTTCTTGAGCACCTAGGAGTGTCTAAGAAATATCACCCATACACCTGGGGATGGGGAGGGGTGCTAGCTTTGGCACCCCTTTGTAAAGCAAACTTGTACAAAGCAAACTTTGCACTCAGTTTGCCTTCTGGTCCCTCATCATGTGTGTAAAGTATATATTATGTTACACTTACTAATATAATTTTTATGGGGCGCCTGGGTGGCTCAGTCAGTTAAGTGTCCAGCTTTGGCTCAGGTCATGATCTCACGGTTCATGGGTTCGAGCCCCGCACCAGGCTCTGTGCTGACAGCTCAGAGCCTGGACCCTGCTTTGGATTCTGTGTCTCCCTCTCACTCTGCTCCTCCCTCACGCTCTGTCTCTCTCTCTCTCTCAAAAATAAATAAACATTAAAAAAAAATTTTTTTAAGAATATTTTTATATGTATATTTTTCTGACAGCAGTGAAAATATTTATGGCTCAAAGTTATTTAGAAATTAACTCTTAATACATAAAAACACTGAAGAAAAAATCTAAATTGATCATTAATTTTAATTTATAAATATACCAGAGGCAAGTTAAATAAATTCTGGAGCTTCAGTTTCCTTACCTTGAAATAATGATAATAGTATCAGTTTTGCAGGGTTTTTGTACAGATGAGAAGCACTGAATGTAAAGTGCTTAGTTAGCACTATGGCAGAAACACATTGGTTATTATTATTCTTACATTGTTTTGGCAGGTTTAGCAAACAGTTATGAAATACTTAAATAGATTAAAAAGTAAAATCATTCAATTTCCATTATTAGTGATAAATAATTGGAGAACTCATTTATCTATGTTCATTATTTCTTGTTCTTTGCAGGAAGGAATAAAAGACTTGCTTTGATAAGTTATTTCATGGGAATATTAAATGAGGTTTATTTGGGTAAAGCAAAACTATTTAGCTTTTGAATTGAATTAAAAGTTAAGACTTGTGAGATGTTAGATGTGAATAGTTTACTTCATTGGGAATCTATAATGCTTAGAGAATAGGTTTGTAAGCACAAGCTTTCTTCCATATATTTAAATCAACCCCTAATTTCCATATTTAGCAATATAATTTGGAAACATGTATCCATAATAAAATAATAGCATATTTAATTTTAGGCATTCGATGTTGAAGTATTATTTTATGCAAGTACTCTGTATGTACATTAGAAGTTAATGAGTTCAGGGGCACCTGGATGTCTCAGTCGGTTCAAGTGTCTGATTTCAGCTCTGGTCATGATCTCATGGTTCATGGGTTCGTTGGGCTCTGTGGCTGACAGCTCAGAGCTTGGAGCCTGCTTCAGATTCTGTGTCCCCCCTCTCTCTCTGCCCCTCCCCCACTCATGCTCTGTCTTTCTCAAAAATAAATGTTTAAAAAAAATTCTTTTTTTTTTTTTTTAAAGAAGTTCAAGGACACCTGGCTGGCTTAGTCAGTAGAGCATGCAAATCTTGATCTCAGGGTTGTGAATTTAGGCTCCACATTGGGCATAGAGAATACCAAAAAAAGTAAAAAAAAAAAAAAAAAAAAAAAGAAAAGAAAGAAATTAAAAAATTCAAAATAGATACACCACTAACTCTGGCTTATACCCGATTTTGCATTGTGGGGAATTATAGTGAATGTTTGGATACATCAGTAGGTGTTTTTTTCTTCGTTTGCCATAGTCACTGGAATTGATGTCTCAATTTCCAATTTTATCTCTGAAGTTGATTTCGGATATTAGAAATTAGTAAGAGTGAGTATCGCTATAAATAGTATTACTGCCAGCCAGACATAATATATTCTAATAGTTGTTCTTTTATGTGGGAAGATAGAATGTTAATACTTAAAATATTTGTGAGGAAAAGGAAGAATAAATTCTTAGTGTAAGAAGAGACGTTAATGTCCTTCCTGTTGATGGGGCAGCAAATTATTTAAGTAAAGGACAATTTAATAAATATAGGCTTCATAGACCATAGGTTTCTGTGATAGCTGCTTGATGCTGCCTGTTTAGTGCAAAAAAAACAGTCACAGACAATATGTAAACAAATGAGCATAGGTGTGTTCTAATAAGATTTTATTTATGGACAGAGAAATTTAGATTTCATGTAATTTTCATGTATTACGAAAAATTTGTTTATGTTTTGGGTTTTTTTCCCCCCAGTATTTAAAAATTTTAAAACTATTGTTAGGTTGTAGACTATACAAAAACAGAAAGTGGGCCAGATTTAATAGCTTTCTGTCCCTGGGGGCACCTGGGTGGCTCAGTCGATTAAGCAACTTCAGCTCAGGTCATGATCTCATGGTCCGTGAGTTTAAGCCCCGCATCGGGCTCTGTGCTGTCAATTCAGAGCCTGGAGCTTGCTTCAGATTCTGTCTCCCTCTCTCACTGCCCCTCCCCCACTCACTCTCTGTATCAAAAAATGAATAAACGGTTAAAAAAAAAAAAAAGCTTAATAGCTTTCTGTCCCTGTTTTAAACGATAGGAACAACACATTGGGAAAATTTGTTTTTATTCTCATTTGCTACTTTTACTTTAGAAAAATAATAAAAACTGGTAATTATTAAAAATCAAATACAGATATTATTCTGAAGGAAGATTCTCAACAAAATTATTTTTTCCTTTGTGAAGAAACCAAGTCTGTAAGGACATATTTAATCTTTGATATTATTATATTCATGTGGTATTAGTGCTTTCCCTCTTTGCTTTTGTCACTGCCATATAGAAACTTGAGAATGTTTTATTTTGCTTTCATTTTAACGCACACTCAAATAACCAAACATGATTCCAACAATGAATAAAACTACTCAACAGCTTATATCTTTTTATTTGAATAATGAACTAAAGTATTAAATACATAATGTGAGATATTGTTGAAGACCCCCTTCCAGGGAACAACCAGATAAATATCTTTTGTCATAACAGTTTTTGTTCCAGTCAGAGTGATTGACACACTGTGGCCCATGGGCCATGTCTGGCCTGCTACCTGTTTTTGTGTGGCCCACAAGGTAAGAATAGTTTTTACAGGTGACTCTTTGCATCAGTTTGATGATAGCCAGCACCAGTTAAGCAAAATGTTACTCCTAACAGCGAGACCTTCAGTCTTCTCATTGGTAGAACTATAATACAATAATGGTACTCAGTTATTAGTACATATATCTTAAATTTGTCAGAAATCTTGTGGAAATTTGATTTCTGTCCTAAGCACCTACCATAGTGTCTTCACATTGGTCTCTGGGCTCACAAAGCTAACCATATTTATTATCTGACCACTTAACAGAAGTTTGGTGACTGCTGCTTAAAACTGTTCTAATCATGGGTGTACTCATGCTTTGATTTCTCTTATTGTCTTCTGTTTTCATGATTCAGATTTACCTGGCCTTCTATCATTTCTGTCATTTCAATTTATCCTCTTACTGTTTCTTTTTAAAAGAGGTCATAGTTCAGTTAAGAAATTTATTTCTGGGGCGCCTGGGTGGCGCAGTCGGTTAAGCGTCCGACTTCAGCCAGGTCACGATCTCGCGGTCCGTGAGTTCGAGCCCCGCGTCGGGCTCTGGGCTGATGGCTCAGAGCCTGGAGCCTGTTTCCGATTCTGTGTCTCCCTCTCTCTCTGCCCCTCCCCTGTTCATGCTCTGTCTCTCTCTGTCCCAAAAATAAAAAAAATAAAAAAAAATAAAAAATAAAAAAAAGAAATTTATTTCTGATGCAAAGAGTAGAAGTAGCAAAATAAAATCTTGCCACTTTGAATTTTTGATTTGAGAGATGTGTTTTAGAATGGAAGAGTCTTAAAAGGATAGGTCTGAGATACACTTAGAATGTTTAAGTCCTCATAGAGTTTACGTGTTTCTTAAAGTATTTCCATATAGCACTGTAACATACTGCACTTACAATACCAAATCAGAAACTACATTGACATGGCCAACTGGGTGGATTTCTTTTCAAATGCAGTAAAAGCTTTTTCCTTTATGACTTTGCCTCAAAGAAATAAACAAGTCAGAAAACACAGTGTTCTTGACTTGGAGTTTTATATACTTTAAGAGGAATAGATGCTTTGTTCACATTTAATTCATTCAATTTTTTTTTTTTGATGTTTATTTATTTTTGAGAGAGACAGAGACAGAATGTGAGTGGGTTAGGGGCAGAGAGAGAGGGAGAAACAGAATCCCAGGCAAGGTCCAGGCTCTGAAATGTCAGCACAGAGCCCCAAGCGGGACTCCAACTCACGAGCTGTGAGATCATGACCTGAGCTGAAGTCGGACGCTCAACCGACTGAGCCACCCAGGTGCCCCAAATTCATTCAATTTTTATTGAACACCTGTGTTAGATCTAAGCAGTGTGTTAAATCTGAATATTTAAAAAGAAAAATCCATGCTTTCAAGAAGCTCGTGTTCTGGGGCACCTGGCTGGCTCAGTTGGTAGAGCACACAACTCTTGATCTCAGGGTTGTGAGTTCAAGCTCCATAATGGGTGTACAGATTACTTAAAAATAAAATCTTAAAAAAAAAAAAGAAGCTCATGTTGTAGAGGGGGATAATGATGGGTGAATTTGAAAGAGAAGGCCTGGTATTTTGGGCCTACTTAGAGGAATCATTGTTGAATGGGAAGTATGCATCCATATAACAGTTTGTAGCTGGGGGAAGCAGGTTGTTGCAGGTGTGGGGGCATTTATCAGTTTGAAGCTTTTGATTGCTTTTCTTTACTCACTGATCTCAAAGAAAAAATTGCCTCTAGAGGTTGAGAGAAGGACCTTTGAGGTAAGTGACTTATAGTGGGAGAAAAGACCAACTAGAAATAAATAGGATTCCTAGGCGGCGCTGAAGATGGAGCAAAGATGAGGGGATACCATAAGTATGTAATGGTTCTAAACAACAAGGTGATGTCACTCTTCTCCGGTAGAAGTCAGCAGTCCAAAACAAAGAAGGTGATTGAAGTAACATATTATGGGTTTTGTTGAATAGGTATGACCTAAGGAAAAGGGGCAAGAAATGTGAGAGTGGTTAAAATAATATATCATGAAATCTAAGCTGGATAGAAAAGAAAGTAAAACCTAGAGTGATTTTACAGGGAGAGTAAGAAATGAGAATAAGGAACTCAAAGTTTATGAACAGTAATAGGGAAGTGAATGATTTGAAAGGACAAGTGTGTAGTGGTCAAGGAAGAGGAAGAGTTACAGAAGCCTAGGTCTTGAGTGTGACCATGGTTAGGAATCACATTGGTGAAATGCAGGTGGATACTGGAATGAGGAAATTAAGGAACTATGAAATTCTAGTGTTGAAGTGGGGAGGGGGTGGTCTTCACACGTTGTTATCATTCAGGATATTGGCAGGTTTTAAGTGGAGAGAAAGACTGTAGGCAACCACTAGAATCTTCCATGAATATGCCAGGATGATCAGTCTTAGTGGCTAAAATACAGAGAAAGTGATAGTATCACCTGATACCCTGAATCTCAAAAGATGTGAGATTTATACTAAAGGGTAGAAAGTGTAAGTGACCAGAAGTTGGCAAGAATGAAAGGCATGGTGAAAGTTACTTATCTTAAGGTTCTGAAAAAGTTCTAGCGTAAGATTACTTTGGCATGATGTAAAAACAGTTAAGGGATTTCTGGCCTAGGCTGGTGCTTAAAATTACTGCCTGGAAGTAGGTTGTTGCAGACTGCTTGGGTTGGCTTACCTTCCCAAGTCTACAACAGAAATCTATAGATATTCCTAGGAATTTGAATCACATTCCACAAACAAACAAAAACTTTCTGATTCATTAGCTGTTGAGCAATGCCACAAAGTAATTAAAGAAAAAATTCTCTGGCACAAAAACAGACACATAGACCAATGGAATAGAATAGAAACCCCAGAACTAGACCCACAAACGTATGGCCAACTCATCTTTGACAAAGCAGGAATGAACATCCAATGGAAAAAAGACAGTCTCTTTAACAAATGGTGCTGGGAGAACTGGACAGCAACATGCAGAAGGTTGAAACTAGACCACTTCTCACACCATTCACAAAAGTAAACTCAAAATGGATAAAGGACCTGAATGTGAGACAGGAAACCATCAAAACCTTAGAGGAGAAGCAGGAAAAGACCTCTCTGACCTCAGCCATAGCAATCTCTTACTCGACACATCCCCAAAGGCAAGGGAATTAAAAGCAAAAGTGAATTACTGGGACCTTATGAAGATAAAAAGCTTCTGCACAGCAAAGGAAACAACCAACAAAACTAAAAGGCAACCAACGGAATGGGAAAAGATATTCGCAAATGACATATCGGACAAAGGGCTAGTATCCAAAATCTATAAAGAGCTCACCAAACTCCACACCCAAAAAACAAATAACCCAGTGAAGAAATGGGCAGAAACATGAATAGACACTTCTCTAAAGAAGACATCCGGATGGCCAACAGGCACATGAAAAGATGTTCAGCGTCGCTCCTTATCAGGGAAATACAAATCAAAACCACACTCAGGTATCACCTCACGCCAGTCAGAGTGGCCAAAATGAACAAATCAGGAGACTATAGATGCTGGAGAGGATGTGGAGAAACGGGAACCCTCTTGCACTGTTGGTGGGAATGCAAATTGGTGCAGCCGCTCTGGAAAGCAGTGTGGAGGTTCCTCAGAAAATTAAAAATAGACCTACCCTATGACCCAGCAATAGCACTGCTAGGAATTTACCCAAGGGATACAGGAGTACTGATGCATAGGGGCACTTGTACCCCAATGTTTATAGCAGCACTCTCAACAATAGCCAAATTGTGGAAAGAGCCTAAATGTCCATCAACTGATGAATGGATAAAGAAATTGTGGTTTATATACACAATGGAATACTACGTGGCAATGAGAAAAAATGAAATATGGCCTTTTGTAGCAACGTGGATGGAACTGGAGAGCATGATGCTAAGTGAAATAAGCCATACAGAGAAAGACAGATACCATATGGTTTCACTCTTATGTGGATCCTGAGAAACTTAACAGAAACCCATGAGGGAGGGGAAGGAAAAAAAAAAAAAAAAAAAAAAAAGAGGTTAGAGTGGGAGAGAGCCAAAGCATAAGAGACTGTTAAAAACTGAGAACAAACTGAGGGTTGATGGGGGGTGGGAGGGTGGGGAGGGTGGGTGATGGGTATTGAGGGGGGCACCTTTTGGGATGAGCACTGGGTGTTGTGTGGAAACCAATTTGACAATAAATTTCGTATATTAAAAAAAAAAAAAAAAGAAAAGAAAAAATTCTCGAACCAGGTAATGAAAACAAGGAAAAGCTGAAGACAAAAACTCAATTCCAATTGTTCGTATTTGGTTTTGTGGTATTTAGTTTGGATATGAAATTAAAGTATGGTAAGAAGCCCAAAATAAGGACTAAAAATTAACAGTGTTTATGCTACTTTTGCATAAGTGTTCAAACTGACCACATATGGGTATTCCAGGAATTTCGTTTTTTTTCTGTTCGCTAATTTTAGGTGCTTTTAATTCCTTTTGAGTAGGTATAGTCATTTTCTTTTAATTGGCAGAAAACAATTTGTGATTTGATCTTGTATTGCACAAATTTCTGTATGGTGATATATAATAGACAAATGGATTAATTTTTAAGCCTTAGATCTTAGTTGCCTAATTGAAAAACTGTAACAGCTGTTAAATCTTTACCTTTAATTGTATGTTGCATAGGAGGATAGTGTTGAGTTTATACTAGATTTTTAATTTTCCTTGCATTTTGATATAGAAAATATCTTGTAAGCACTTTACTTAAGTAAAGCTATATAAAATATCATGTTTAATGCAAGGATGTAATTACAAGGCTTCAGGGTAATCTTTTTTAACTCAAAATAACTCACTTTGTCTTCACCTTCCTTTCCCCCATACATAATGAACAATATTGGAATTGGGAAGATTATTCTGAATGCAAAAACTTGGATGAAATAATTTATATATTACCATGTGGTATATGTATTGCTGAAGTGAGCACTGTTACCATGCTGTTTTTTGTAGGAAACTGCGCACAGTCACCTTTCTACCCTGTTGTAATTGTTAGATTCTTATCAGGAACCCTTCTGGTAACAAGACACATTACCTTTAAGGAAGAAAAGATACATGATGAATATTGTAAAGAAATACTAGAATCGCAGCCTACTTCTTAATGTCGCATTTAATGCTGGTGGCGTTGACCAGTCTTAACTTAATGAATGTCATTCCTAAAGAAAGTTATAAACAAGTAGTAGCTTTTCATAATACTGTAAAATATAGTGGATTTTGTTTTTGTTTTTTGTTTGTTTTCCTCTAGTTATGTTCATATCAGATAATGAAAGTTTTAATCCTTCATTGTGGGAGGAACAGAGGAAACAGCGTGCTCAAGTGGCATTTGATTGTGATGAAGACAAAGATGAAAGGGAAGCACCTCCCCGGGTGAGTCCTGAAGAGAAAAACCTGATTGTTTTTCCCTCTTCCCTTTTTTTAATGATTTATTATTATTTACTTACATTCTAGAGATAAAGAATTCTGTTTTGAACAATTTTTTCTTTATGAGATTGAGAGTGTGGCAGTGACAAGTAGTGAATAATACGTTTCCGAGTTACTCATGAATGTAATTATTTTTACCTTATGTAAACTAGCTGAATCCCAGAAAGTGACATTAGGCTGACTTTGGAAGTACTTGGTTCTTGGCATATAAGATGTACATAATTGTAGGAGGTTTATATATGTCTGGGTAAATACCAGAAAACAACTGTTTGGAAGCCTAGCGATGGTATTGGCAATATCCACACCATAAATCTTAAAATGGAATATATTTAAGTCTGCTAAAAAAAATTTTCAAAACATTAGTTAAACCTGTAACTATAAATTATTTTACTATTGATAAAACCATGTTTCTATTGTGTCTAAAATGCTTTCAATGGCCTATCCTCTGTTTTTAAAGCTACCCCAGGAGCCAGATAACCAATGTAATTAAGATGCATTATAGATTAAATTTTGAGGTTGATGTTAAAATATTTATCCATATTTCAAATTTCATTTATTTTATTTCCCTAGGAGGGAAATTTAAAGAGATATCCAACACCATACCCAGATGAGCTTAAGAATATGGTCAAAACTGTTCAAACCATTGTACATAGATTAAAAGATGAAGAGACTTATGAAGATTCTGGAAAAGATTTGAAACCACATGAAGATCAGCAAGTTGTAAATAATGATGTGGGTGTGAAGGTTAGAAAACTCATTTTAAATTTTTTTTTTTTAATTTTTTTTTTCAACGTTTATTTATTTTTGGGACAGAGAGAGACAGAGCATGAACGGGGGAGGGGCAGAGAGAGAGGGAGACACAGAATCGGAAACAGGCTCCAGGCTCTGAGCCATCAGCCCAGAGCCCGACGCGGGGCTCGAACTCACGCACCGCGAGATCGTGACCTGGCTGAAGTCGGACGCTTAACCGACTGTGCCACCCAGGCGCCCCTAAATTTTTTTTTTTTTTAATTTGTTTTTAGAGATAGAACAGGAGCAGGGGAGAGGGGAAGAAGGAGGGAGAAAGAATCCTCAACAGGCTCCACGCTCAGTACGGAGCCTGACATGGGGCTCGATCCCACGACCCCAGGATCATGACCTGACTTGAAACCAAGAGTCTGACCCTCGACCAACTGAGCCACCTAGGCACCCCAGAAAACTCATTTTAAAGAAATTGACTAGGGGCACCTGGTCAAGAAACCACTCAGGGGCACCTGGGTGGTTCATTCAGTCGAGCGGCCGATTCTTGATTTCAGCTCAGGGTCGTCATCTCAGATCATGGGATTGAACCCCACGTCGGGCTCTACACTGAAAACACAGAGCCTACTTGGGATTCTCTCTCTCCCTTTCTCTCTCTGCGTCTCCCCTGCTCTCATTCTCTCTCTCCCTCTCTCTTTTTCTCTTTCAAAATAAGTAAGTAAACTGAAAAAAAATTAAAAATAAAAGAATTGACTAAAACTTATTTCAAGCACTTTAAAACTTTAATAATTTATATAATGATTCTTTTTGTATACGCTATAATGTCCTCCCAGATTTAGGCTGTTCCCGGCTATTTGAAGTGAGAGCTGGAATAATTAGCAAACTCTCTAATTGCTATTCTTACCACTTCAGTATGGTTATAGGCTTTCCAGATGGGCAGGATAGCATCAACATAACTTTTAAAAAATCTTGTCTGAATAAAAAATAAGATAACGAATATCCTTAAATTTATTGTTATGGAAATACTGTTTTTCCCCTGAGAACATTGACCCACCCTACCCAATTCTAATTTTAAATGTAATTGCTATGACAGACCATGGTACTTTCCTTGGGATGTTTCAGAAACCTAGACAAATCCTTAAAATGTGTGTTCCTTTAATGGGCTTTTCTTTCCCACATTATATCACAGAAACAAAAGTTTTACCACATCACTAGAGTTGCTATATATTCTACATTCAGCAGAAAACAATCTAACCATCTGGATTTTGACCTTGCTGAGCTAAATGACTCACTCATGAACACCAGCTTTGCAGCCTTTGAGATGAAATGTAGCCTCAGCTAAATTGTAGAGTTTAATGTGGTTCATGAAACTTTGGGGACCCCCTGCTCCCCGAATGCATATTTATCTGTGAGTGCTGCAGATTTCCATCTTTAAAGTTTCCTTGATTTATTCAGAATAGGAAGATGTTAAAATATTTATTTTTTTAATAATCTCTATGCCCACTGTGTATCTCACACCCACAATCCCGAGATCAAGAGTCACACTCTCTTCCTACTTAGCCAGCCAGGAGCTCCTACTTTTAAATTCTAATCTGAACTGTAGTAAAAAAATAGATACAAAGCTTTAAGGAATATGAATTCTTTATCTTTTCTTTTACTTAGACTTCAGAAAGTACCACTCCAGTGAGAATCAAAGCTGATGAAAGAGAAAAGTATATGATAGGAAACTCTCCACAGAAGACCAGTGAATCTGAAGCTGAGATTAGTCCTGGAAGTCTACCAGTGACTGCAAACACGAAAGCTTCTGAGAACTTGAAGCATATCGTTAATCATGATGATGTTTTTGAGGTATGGCTTTGTGATTATTCTCTGGAACAATTAGTTGTTAACAACTGTAAGAATTTAGTATTTCATTGTTGCTAACTAAAGATAGAAGAAAACTGATACTGAAAACAAAATATGCTAACTCATTTGCCATAAAGAAATCTCATGATGTGTGCTATAGTATCTCTCATTTATCACTTTGAACTTAAAATTTTCTACCTGCATTGCACTCAGATGTTTACTATGTAAATTAGATCGTGGTGGTTCTATTCTAATTTTTTAAATACATAATAGCAGTTGCTTAACAATGAAACTTAACAATGAAAAGGTTACCATTGGTGTATTTAAGTTATTTCACTTGTTAAGCATTTATCATTGCTTAATTGTGAAGTATTTTTTTTCTTGAATGTCTGCGATTTTTAAAATTTCAGTATAGTTAGCATACAGTGTTATATTAGGTAAGGGTGTACAATATAAAAAAAATTTTTTTTTAAAAGGGACCCGGGGCACCTGTGTGGCTTAGTCAGTTGAGCGTCCGACTCTTAATTTCGACTCAGGTTATGATCTCACACTTCATGTGTTCAGGCCTCACATCGGGCTCTGCGCTGCAGCATAAAGTCTGCTTGGGATTCTCTCTCTCCCTCTCTCTCTCTCTAACCCTCCCCTGCTTGCACTCTCTCTCTCAAATGAATATTTTAAAAAGATAAAAGAGGGGCACCTGGATGGCTCAGTCAGGCGTCGGACTTCGGCTTAAATCATGATCTCACGATTCGTGGGTTCGAGCCCCACATCGGGCTCTGTGCCTGACAGCTTGGAGCCTGGAGCCTGCTTTGGATTCTGTGTCTCCCTCTCTCTGTTCCTCCCCTGCTCGCTCGCTCGCTCTCTCTCTCTCTCTCTCTCTCTCTCTCAAAAATAAAGATTAAAAAAAATTTTTTTAAGATGAAAGAGACTAATATAAAAAAAATAAAGTGTACAATATGGTGATTCAACACTTCCATACACTATCTGGTGCTCATTATAACAAGTGCTCTCCTTAATCCCCATCACATATTTCACCCATCCCTCCTTTGACCTCCCTTCTGGTAACCATCAGTTTGTTCTCTGTAGTTGAGAGTCTGATTCTCAATTTGTTTCTTTTTTTTCCTTTGTTCTGTTTCTTAAATTCCATTTATGAGTGAAGTCATATGATATTTGTCTTTCTCTGACTTATTTCACTTAAAATTAATACTCTCTAGGTCCATCCACGTTGTTGCAAATAGCAAGATCTCTTTCTTTTTTCTGTCTAATAGTCTGTTGTGTGTATATCTACTTCTTTATCCATTCATCTATCTACAGACACTTGGGCTACTTCCATATTTTGGCTATTATAAATAATGCCAAAAAACATAGGGGTGTATATATCTTTTCAAATTAGTGTTCTCATAGTCTTTGGGTAAATACCCAGTAGTGAAATTACTGGATCATATAGTAATTCTATTTTTAATTTTGGGAGAGAACTTCCATATTGTTCTCCACAGTGACTGTATCAGTTTGCACTCCCAACAGCAGTGCAAGAGGGTTCCTTTTTCTCCCCATCCTCACCAATACTTGTTGTTTCTTGCTTTTGATTTTAGCCATTCTGACAGGTGTGGTGATACTCCATTGTGGTTTTGATTTGCATTTCCCTGATAAAGAGTGATATTGAGCATCTTTTCATGTGTCTGTTGGCCATCTGTATGACCTCTTTGGAGAAATGTCTTTTAATGTTGTCTGCTCATTTTTTTAATGTTTTTTTTTTTTTTAGTGTTTATTTATCTTTGGGAGAGAGAGAGACAGAGTACGAGTAGGGGATGAACAGAGAGAAAGGGAGGCACAGAATCCTAAGCAGGTTCCAGGCTCTCAGTTGTCAGCACAGAGCCCGATGCAGGGCTTGAACTCATGAACCACAAGATCATAACCTGAGCCAAAGTCACACGCTTAACCAACTGAGCCAAGCAGGCGCCCCTCTGCCCATTTTTTAATCGGATTATTTGGGGGTTTTTTGGTGTTGTGTACATTTTTATATATTTTGGATACTAACCGTTTATCAGATGTTCATTTGCAAATATCTTCTTTCATTCAGTAGGTTGTCTTTTAGTTTTATTATTTGCTTTGCAGAAGCTTTTTATTTTGATGTAGTCCTAATGGTTTATTTTTGCTTTTGTTTCTCTTGCCTCCAGAGACATTATCTAGAAAAATGTTGCTATGGCCAATCTCAGAGAAATTACTGCCTTTGTTCTCTCCTAGGATTTCTCACATTTAGGTCCTTAATCCATTTTGAGTTTATTTCTGTGTATGGTTTAAGGAAGCGATCCAGTGTCATTGTTTTGCATGTTGAAGTCTACTTTTCCCAACACCATTTGTTCAAGAGACATTCTTTTTCCCATTGGATATTCTTTCTTGCTTTGTTGAGGATTAATTGACTATATGACTGGGTTTATTGCTGGGTTCTTTTCTCTTCCGTTGATCTATGTTTCTGTTTTTGTGCCAATATCATACTATTTTGATTACTGCAGCTTTGTGGTATATCTTGAATTCTGGGATTATTCTACTTCCAGTTTTGTTCTTCTTTATTTTATTTTGTTTGCTTTGTTTTAAGTAGGTCCCATGTCCAGCGTGGGGCTTGAATTCCCAACCCTGAGGTCAGGAGTCACATGCTCTATCACCTGAGTCAGCCAGGTGCCCCCATTCTTCTTTTTCAAGATTGCTTTGGCTACTTTGGGGTCTTTGAGGGTTCCATACAAATTTTAGGATTATTTGTTCTAGTTCTTTATAAACTGCTATTAGTATTTTGATATTGATTACATTAAATCTATAGACTGCTTTGGGTACCGTGGACATTTTAACAATATTTGTCCTTCCAATCCATGAGCATGGAATATCTTTCCATTTGTTTGTGTCATCTTCAATTTCTTTCATCAGTGTTTTGCAGTTTTTAGAGTTAATCTCCTTGGTTAAGTTTATTCTTAGGTATTTTATTATTTTTGGAGCAATTGTAAGTGGGATTATTTTCTTAATTTCTCTTTCTACTTCATTTTTAGTGTATAGAAATGCAATGGATTTCTGTATATTGATTTTATATCCTGTGGCTTTCTGAATTCATTTATCAGTTCTGGTAGTTTTTTGGTGGCATCTGAGACTTTAAAGAGTCTTCTGGTGGATCAATAAAAGCTGTGACTTTTTTTTTTTAACAGCTTGATTGAGGTATAACTCACATACTGTATAATTCACCCATTTAAGTACAGGGTACTATTCAGTGACTATTGGTATACTAGAAGTTGTCCATCCTTCACTACATTACTTGTAGAACATTTGTTACCCCAGAAAGAAATCCAATACTTCTTAGCCATTTCCCCACAACTTCTGTGTATCCCTGAGTCCTAGACATCTTATCTACTTTATCTGCCTCTGTAGATTTGGCTGTTGTTGGCATTTTATATTAATGATGTAATCATATGATAGCTGGTCTTTTGTAACTTTTCTTTAACTTAGTATTTTAGATTATCCATATTATAACATGTATCAATACTGTTTTATTGTATTGGTTCATTTTTTTATGTATCAGTTCACTTTTATGTCAGTAATACTCCATTGTAATTGTTAACAATGGATATTTTGGTTATTTCCACATTTTGGCAATAGTGCATAAAGCTATTGTGAATATTTGTGTACAAATTTTTGTGTCGGTATATATTTTCTTTTTTGTTAGATATATGCCTAAGAGTAGAATTGTTGAATCGTATGGTTAGTCTGTGTTTACCCGTGTGAGAAACTGCCAGTTTTTCATAAGCGGCCACACCTTTTGTTTGTTTGCATTCCCCTCATACGCTGGTGGAAGTCATGTAAAACAGTAAAGCTCTAACTTTACAAAATAAAATTCTGGAGGGTTTTTGATTTATAGCTACATTGTCTACTATGTATCCACTAGTTATAAGTGGCTATTTAAATTTAAGTAAATAAAGAACTTTGCTTCTTAGTTTTACTAGCCTACATTTTAAGTGGTCAATAGCCACATGTCTAGCTAGTTAGTGTTTACCAAGTTGAACTGCACAGATAGAGCATTTCTGTCATTATGGAAAGTTCTGTTGGAGAATAGTATACAAATAGTGATACTGTGGGCTTATAATAGCCTCTTTATTCCTGAAAATTTAAAAGCATTCAAAGCACATCTGTCTTCAGGGTTATCCTTTGAGCTAGTATTTACTACAAGAAAGAAACTTCATGGTTTGTAAATGTATTTTGAATGGATCACATCTTTCAGTACACTTATTATATACATTGAACCTAATATAACAAAGTCTGTGAAAAGGTTATAAGGTTTGTCCCAGTGTACTTAATACTTCATTTAGTATAATTCTGTGTGCGAGGCATTGTGTTTGGAGCTTTGGTGGCAGAATGGATAAATGGGTATAGAGAATATAATTAGGGTTAGACAATGCTGAGTGTATAAGAAAAATACTAAGTAATAAAAATATTAAGTGCTACATAAATTTAGAAAAGAGATACTTTCTGGCTAGGAACAACCAAGAATGCTTTAGGGTGAAGGAAGCATTTAACCTATACCTTGGAATAGCTCATCTAACAGAAATAGGAGAACTGAATAAAGTATGAAAGGAATAATGGTAGCATAAGAGTGGTGTTTGAGAAATATAGAAAAGAACATGTTTCATCTAGCTGAGCATATCAGGGTGGTGGAATGAAACAAAATTAGTACAGTAGATTGGGTCCTGATGATGAGGCTCTTGAAGGCCATGCTATGAATTGTTGCATAGTCTTTGAGGAGTCATGAAGGCCTTTTAGCAGAGCATTACTTGTGATAGAGCTATGTATTAGGGTTATCTGGCAACAGCTACTGAATTCTCCCAAGTTTGAGGGCTTTTTGAATAATAATAGTAGACAATGTGGACTGGAACTTAGTTGTCCAAATGTAAGAGATTTAGTATGGAAATATTCCTGACTGTAAGGAATGGGGGAGAGGGGACAGTCACATAACCATGTTTGAATGGATGATGATGCCATCAACTGAAGTGGGGTGTTAAAAGAACAAACAGGCTTAGAAGGTCTAGTTTGTTTTTGGATATGTGGAATTTGAACACTTAACAGGTATCTTTAGCTTAGAAGAGAAACGAAAACGGGATTATAAATCAAATTATCTACATTACACATAATCATTGAAGAAAATGCAATATCCAAGGGGAAAGAGTAAGAAAGGCAAAAATAAATGCTAACTGCAGGAGGATTCATTGATTTGAGCACAAAAGACAGAAAGGTAGGAGGACATCTAGGAGGCTACAGCTCCCAGACACCCAGGTGTAGTATAATTCATGAAGAAGGAAGTCTGCGCAGCAGTTGAAAGTACTGCCCATGTCAAAGATTAGGACAGACCATTTGCCCTTCTTTCTTTTGCTCTCTCGTTTTTTGCTTTCATTTTATCATTAAGTCCTGTTAGTGCCAAAATTTCTTTCAAATTCTTTATTTCTTTATCAGCTGTCATCACTGCCATTGGCTAAGGACAGATAAAGTTTTTTCATTAGGACTGTTAGGATAGCTAGATCCCTTTCTGCCGGTTTCTTTCTCTTCCCATATATTCTTAATACCAGAGTTACCATTTTATTTTTGTATTTTTTAAATGTTTATATATTTTTGAGAGATACAGCATGAGTGGGGGAGGGGCAGAGAGAGAGACAGAATCCAACGCAGGCTCCAGGTTCTGAGCTCTGAGCTGTCAGCACAGAGCCCAAACCTTGACACAGGGCTTGAACCCACGAACCGTGGGATCATGACTTGAGCCGAAGTCAGATGCCCAACCGGCTGAGCCACCCAGGTGCCCCCAGAGTTATCATTTTAAAAGATAATCTCATGTTGCGAGTTCCTGGCTTGGCAACGTCCAATAATGACCAACACATAATTTCCTACTCAGTGCAACCTAACTTTTCTGTCTCCTGCCAGTTATCTGAGCTCCAACTACATGGAGTTGACATGCTTTACATACCTTCTCTTATTTCCATGCTTTCCTCTGTTCAGAATGTCATTCCTGTCTTACCTCACCCTTCACTTCTCTTACTTCCACTTTTACTTTGTCTGACTATTCTAATTAGAAGTCTCTTTCCATTGTAGTACAGTCTTACAAATGGGATTTGGCAAACTATGTATGGCCTGTGGCCTATATCTGGCCCACTGCCTGTCTTTTATATGGCTTGCAAGCTAAGAACAGCTTTTATGTTATTAAAGGGTTGAATAAAAATCAAAAGAATATTTCACAACATGTGAAAAATTAGGTGAAATTCAGTTTTTCTGGCACATAGCCACAGTCATTTGTTTACATGTTGTCTGTGGCAAAGTTGTGCTACAGTGACAGAGTTGGGTAGTTGAAGAGACCTTTAGGGCCCTTGAAGTGTAACATATTTATGATCTGGCATTTTTACTGAAATAGTTTGCTGACCCTGGTCCATGTCTTTATTATGTCACTTGTGAGTACCTAAAAGTCTTAGTACTTTTAACAGAACAGTTTTTAAGAATTTTTATTTATTTTCATCCTTAACTATGAATAATTTAACGTGCAAAAGATTTGTTTTTATATAGAGAGTATGCACATTGTTAAAATTTTTGTATAAATGTTTGTTCACTACCAGGTTCTCCTCCCTCCCCTGCAACCCCCTTTCACTTAGTAGCACTCAGTGGCAGATAATCTGGGATAGTTGGCAAATATTAGAGAAAAATTCATGGAGATTAATAAAAAATTCTGTCTTCAAATTGGGCAAAAATTGCCATGAATTCATTTTAATAGAAGAATACCTCAGTCCTTCTGATTCCTTGGAACCTGATAATTTTAGAATAAATTTGAGAAGTTCGGAAGGGACTTTTTTTGGAGCACCTTCGCTAAACAAGTTTTTCTAAGACAGGGATTATGTTTTATTCATTTTTGTATTTGTAGCACTTGACATAGTAACAGCACATAGTAATCATTAATACACTTGAATTAAGGCCTACCACGGAATTTTATCCCATAGCCATTCGACATATTGTTAATAATTACCATAGTTTTATTGCCATATCTTGAAAAATTTAAGTCATATACTAGTTTTAGTCAATATTACCATAAAAAAGTTTCATCCATGTTCTAAATATTCTTTTCTCTTTGAAGTTCTTATGAGTTAATATGTATTCATTTAAAGAAACCAAAATTTATTTAAATATTTTCTTTCTTTTTTCTTTACATTAGGAATCTGAAGAACTTTCTTCTGATGAAGAGATGAAAATGGCAGAGATGCGACCACCGTTAATTGAAAGCTCTATTAACCAGCCAAAAGTTGTAGCTCTTAGTAATAACAAAAAAGGTTAGATATTGAAAGCACTAGGAATAGAAATGGGCTGGATTTATCAAATTTATAAATTTTTTTGAAATAAATTTCACTAAATATCATTGTTACTTAAAACACTTTTTAGAAACAATTTTTAAAACATGCTTTTTTAAAAGTTCTGTTCCTCATCTTCCTAGTTTTTTTTTTGTTTTTTTTTTGTTTTTTTTTTTAATTTTTTTTTCAACGTTTTTTATTTATTTTTGGGACAGAGAGAGACAGAGCATGAACGGGGGAGGGGCAGAGAGAGCGGGAGACACAGAATCGGAAACAGCCTCCAGGCTCTGAGCCATCAGCCCAGAGCCCGACGCGGGGCTCGAACTCACGGACCGCGAGATCATGACCTGGCTGAAGTCGGACGCCCAACCGACTGCGCCACCCAGGCTCCCCCATCTTCCTAGTTTTTAAAGAAGAATATTGTTAGATTTTTTTTTCGTCTTCCCTCATAAAAGTTTACTTATAAGGTCATGGGCTTCACAGGCACACAAAACTGGATTATGATTCCATTTCTGCCACTTACTTACCATGGAATCCTTGAGCTACTTAATTCTATCCATATGAAGTTACCTGACTTGACATACGCTGAGGCTAATGAAGGACTTTATGAGTATCAGATGTACTAGATTATTCATTGTACTCAGATCTAGCTCTGTATCTGATGTAGAATAGCTGCTTATTGTTATTTTTCTGTCCTAGAACTCTTTTTTAAACCATTCCCACACCCTAGCCATTTTTCACATAACATAGAATCTCAGGCCCTTCTTAGAAATGAAAGGGAATTTGAAGGGTATCTATCCTTTCCTTTCATCCTGTCTCACTCCTCCCCATAAGTGCCTGGCCTGGTCTGTAGTATCTCTACCAAATATTTATCCAGCCTTTGCCTTTATGGCATTAATGAAACTTACTATCCAGCTGGCCCTTAGATAGTTTAGGTTTCATGATAATAGTGGTAGTGATATTTGAGTACTTACTAGTTGCTGCTTATTACTATGCTAAATATTTTACATATTACTTTCTAACTGTCACAATGAGGTAGAAGAAGAGGAATATGTCTAGGAAAGAACTTACCTGCCATCTTGTTTAACGATATTTTAAAAATTAAAAACCCAGCACCCAAATACCTTAAAATTGAAGATCCTGAGCCCTATGTACTATTACTGCCAACTGTAAACACAAATTCAGACTAATTGAACTGTGTTCCTTTTGGAACAAAAAAAATATTTTTAATTCATACAATCTCCTATTTCTGTGTCTATATATACAGTTTCTATGATTTGGGTAGAATTGCATTAGTTAAAAACAGCCTTTAGGGTTGTAAAAATACTGTTATTATCTTCTTTTGTTTTGTTTTTAAATAAGCTCTGTGCCCAGCTTGGAGCTTGAAGTCCTGACCCTGAGTTCCACAGTTGCGTGCTCCACCAACTGAGCCAGCCAAGTGCCCAAGTTATTATCTTTTCATTATTACTTAAAAAAAAAATAATACTTTTTAATGTACCTGTCTATAATGGAGTATAAATATTGTCTATTTCTGTTTATATAAAAAAAAAAGCCATTTCATATATTGATAGTTTATTTTTCATATGCAGTTCTTTGAAATGGCTTAAAAACAGGAAAAGAGAGCTGACCTTGTGAAAACTCCTTGATTGGTAATTTTTTTTAATTGACTGTATTGCTCATTTTTATTTTCAGGATAGATCAAAACGGTTGCATACATGTATGAAATAATTTCTTCCCCGGATAAATTTACCTAAGCTGTGAACTATACTATTTATTCTTTATTATTATGACTTTTTTTTTTTTTTTAATTTTTTTTTTTAATTTTTTTTTTTTTAATTTTTTTTTTTTTTTCAACGTTTATTTATTTTTGGGACAGAGAGAGACAGAGCATGAACGGGGGAGGGGCAGAGAGAGAGGGAGACACAGAATCGGAAACAGGCTCCAGGCTCTGAGCCATTAGCCCAGAGCCTGACGCGGGGCTCGAACTCACGGGCCGCGAGATCGTGACCTGGCTGAAGTCGGACGCTTAACCGACTGTGCCACCCAGGCGCCCCTATTATGACTTTTTAAAGTAATGAATGTGGGGGTACCTGGCTGGCTTAGTCAATAGGGCATGCAACTCTTGATCTCTGGGTTGTGAGTTCAAGCCTCACATTGGGCATAGAGCCTACTTTCAAAAGACAATTGTAATGGAGTGGAAGAGCCATAGTCACTAAAATTAATTGATGTCCTTAGAAAAACATTGTGTAATATCATCTTGCCAGTAGTAAAAACTAAATCAAATTGTCGGTAACCTTAACATATGTTATATTTGTCAAAAACTAATGGTATTACGAGTTTTAAATTCTTTAATCTTTGTGTGTATTAGGACTGAATTTTCAAAAGTGGCTTTGGTTGTCTTTTTATCCATATAATTTTTTATATATTTGAACCAGTACAATATAAATGCCATTTGTCTTCACTTCAAAGTATTAAACACAAATTCTTAGTGACTTTATCAACGGCTTAAGTTTTTTTGTTTCAGATGATACAAAGGATACAGATTCTTTATCAGATGAAGTTACACACAATAGCAATCAGAATAACAGCAACTGTTCTTCTCCATCTCGGATGTCTGATTCAGTTTCTCTTAATACTGATAGTAGTCAAGATACCTCACTCTGCTCTCCAATGAAACAAACCCATATTGGTGGTATTAATTCCAAAATCAGGTTTGTGACATCTTAACAGAATAATTTTTTTGTACAATACAGATAATAAGGCAAATCAATATATGGACTAAAACCAAAGATTTCCCAAATTAATATTTTAGAAGTAGATCAGGTAGTGTATGGTTTCTTCTCCATTTTATTACTAATTACTTAACTTTTCTACATTTCCATTTTAAATTAGTTTTTTAAATGGGGAAGAAGAAGGGACCAGGGTGGCTCAGTCCGAACAGTTTGTGACTCTTGATCACTGGGTTCTGGGTTCAAGCCTCACATGGGTGTAGGGATTACTAAAAAAGATAAACTTTTAAAAATAAAAATGGGGAAGAAAAGACTTAAAATATCCTAATTCTCCTCATTAAAAAGTTGAACACTTTTATGATATTTTTAGGTATTACAACATAAATAGCTTGTTTGGAGTAATTCAAGTTGAAATAGGTATTTTTTAGATACTCTTTTTGGGGGAGTGTCATTAAAGAGCATTCAGTACTTTTAATTACTTCTGTATCTTTGACTTAGACTTAAATTTGTAGGTCAGACTCTGAAACAAGACTTAATTCCTACAGGCTGAAATTAGCTGAAGTTTAAAACATCTATTATTTGAGCTCTCAATATATTTGGCTATCAAAATAAGACTGTTGTTTTACTTTCATGTTACAATATATCAGCTAGGTGCTTATTAGAAAGATTTGGGTTTCTACTGAACCCACAGCTAATTGTGTAGAAACTGTTGACTCCTTTTTAGAGGCAAATGATTCTTAAATTCCAGGCATCTTAAGTCAAATTTTGTATTTATTGATTTGAATTGTTGTAAAAGGAAAATGAATTTTATGTCTCAAAATGAGTTTAACCGTTATGTAGTTGTAATTATGATTATTTATATGTTTTCTGAATTTGAGACTAAAACCTAGCAGTAAAATAATAATTTTTATAATCTCTTAGATGTTAAAATAATGAGTAATTTCTTGAATAATAAAATGTTACTGATATTTTGTTGGGAATTACTTGAGTATTTTATAAATCATGTTTTTTATGTAATGAAATAAAGGCTAAGAAAGGGATATATCCACAACTTTCTTTGTTGTATTTCTAATAATATAGTCTATTACCCAATGGGAAGATGAATACTAAGGAATACTTGTTGAAACACAACTTGAATCTTTATACAAAATGACACAAATATGTTTTCATATTTGTGTGAAATAGATTTTTTTATTTCTACCAAGTAGAAATAAAATGTTTTCTGTAATTTTAGAAGAGCACATTTATAAATATTTGCCAAATAAAATGAAGTCATTTAGACATCATTAGATTTAGTTTTGCTTTTGATCTTCAAATTATTTTTTCAATGTTACATTTTTTATTTTATTTTTTTAAATCAACATACAGTAAAATAGAATTTTTGTTGAGTTCTACAAGTTTTGTTTTTAGTATTGTTGATTGTCTTTACATTTTGTAGATCTTTGAGTAATTGTTTATTTCTTACCTTTTTATAATGTATTTATGTATTTGAATCTAATAATTACTTAGTTAATGATTAACTATAGTTAATAATTATTAGTAATTATTATTAACTGCAGTTAATGTAAGGTTTCAGAATTATTTGTAAAAATGTTTTGTGCTCTTCACTCAACACTTGAAGTCATTGGCTTTCCATGTATCTACCTATCTTTCAAGCATTTCATGTTTTAGCATTCGTGAAAACGTGCATAAGTCCATTTTTCTTCACCATTTAGCCTTATTAATCTATATCGTGGCAAAGTGATTGGTATTATTGATTGTGAATTTTAATTAATGTTTTACTTATCTCCATTTAATGTAAATCTACATTACTTTATTCGATAATATTTTAAAATAACATACTTGCTAATAAATGACTTTCATCTTTGACTCTCACCAGCTCTTTTAACTTTGTGTAGCTACACATTAATTAGTTATTAATGTTTTTGTTACTAAGAAACTTGGCTTTATGATGTTTATGATAACATTATCTTTGTTTTAGGCAAGAAGATGAAAATTTTAATAGCCTTTTACAAAATGGAGATATTTTAAATCATTCAACGGAAGAAAACTACCAGGTTCATGATAAAAAAGATTTTAACTTACCTGAATATGATTTGAATATTGAAGAACGATTAGTTCTTATTGAGAAAGGTGTTGACTCAACAGCCACATCTGATGAATCTCACAAATTAGACCATATCAATATGAATCTTAATAAACTTGTAACTAACGATACATTTCAACCAGAAATAGTGGAAAGATCCAAGACACAAGATATAGTGCTTGGAACGGACTTTTTAAGCATTAATGCTAAAGGAGAAGCTGAGCACTTGGAAAATGGAAATAAGTATCCTAATCTGGAATGTGTAAATAAGACAAATGGACATCCTGAGGACACTCCACAGTCCCCTAGGAGGACTGAACCACATGACACTGATTCGTCTGTTGATATGGGTATTTCCAAAAGCACTGAAGATCTCTCCCCTCAGAGAAGTGGGCCAATTGGATCTGTTGTGAAATCTCATAGTATAACTAATATGGAGACTGGAGGACTAAAAATCTATGACATTGTTAGTGATAATGGACCACAGCAGCCAAGTACAACAGTTAAAGTAACATCTACTGTTGATGGAAAAAATATTGTCAGGAGCAAGTCTGCTACACTTTTGTATGATCAACCATTGCAAGTATTTACTGGTTGTTCTTCATCTTCTGATTTAATATCAGGTACAAAGGCAATTTTCAAGTTTGACTCAAATCATAATCCTGAAGAGCCAAATATAGTAAGAGGCTCCACAATAAGTGGCCCACAATCTACACCTCAAATATATGGTCCTCCACAATATAACATTCAATACAGTAGCAGTGCTGCTGTCAAGGACACTATGTGGCACAGCAAACAAAATCCCCAGATAGATCATGTCAGTTTTCCTCCTCAGCGCCTTCCTAGATCAGAGAGCACAGAAAATCACGGTTACGCTAAGCATTCTGCCAATATGAATTTCTCTAACCATAACAATGTTCGAGCTAGTACTGGATACCATTTACATCAGAGAATGGGCCCAGGAAGACATGGGGAAGTGTGGGCCATCTCACCAAATGAACGACTCATTCCTGGAGCAACTCGAACTACGATTCAGCGACAAAGTAGTGTGTCCTCTACAGCTTCTGTAAATCTTGGTGAGTCAGGTCCCACAAGGCGGGCCCAAATTCCAGAAGGAGATTATTTGTCGTACAGAGAGTTACATTCAGTGGGAAGAACTCCAGTGATGTCAGGATCACAGAGACCTCTTTCTGCACGAACATACAGCATCGATGGTCCAAATGCATCAAGGCCTCAGAGTGCTCGACCCTCCATTAGTGAAATACCAGAGAGAACTATGTCAGTTAGTGATTTTAATTATTCACGGACTAGTCCTTCAAAAAGACCAAATGCAAGAGTTGGTTCTGAGCATTCTTTATTAGATCCTCCAGGAAAAAATAAAGTTCCTCATGACTGGCGAGAGCAAGTACTACGACACATCGAGGCCAAAAAATTAGAAAAGGTAATTAAATATGAATTTTTCATTTTCCTCTCTATGAATTTATTTTTCTTAAAAATATTTGGTATTCTTTGTTTTTTAAACAAGGTGATACAAGATGCTCTGAATTACTGAATACATACTTAACATTTGAGGAGTTTTTTCTTAGTGTTTACAATAGAGTCTAAGTTTAGACTTAGCCAGACTCAAAAACAACTGAGATAGTAGTGTATGCTTCTTTTCTGCCTCTTATTCCCCAGTGTTTTCTAATGATCTTAAATTCATTGCCTGTGTTTATGTGTGTATCTCTTTTAGATTCTGCCACACATACTGTAAATAATACATGTGTATACATGTGTACCTCCTTTTAGCAGTTTTTGACCTCCTGCTCTCGTCTATTAATCATTGTTGGTTATGTAAATATGTGTATAAAAATATAACTATATAGTTAGAAAAATAACAAGAAATATAAATATTTCATCTAAGATTTTTTTCCCCAGAGAATGTTAAAAGACTAACACTGTCACTGACATAGATGGCTTCTGGCACGTCATTTATTCTTGACTTTTTTGAACTGCATTTCTGACTTCTCTGACCTCAAGTGTCTGTCGCTCTAATGAAGTTTAGAAATGATTGGTAAAACAACTTAGGCTTCTCTTCAGTTTAACTTCACATGTAGATGTCATTTTTTTGAAAGGAGTTAAAATTTTTTTTAATTATATAAAACTGATAAATTAGTGTCACAGTTCTTTGGCTTTGGCTCAGGTGTATGGGGCACATTTTTAAAGATTTAATTTCATATCTCTCAGTAGTTTTTACCCAAGAATTTTGTTATCTCTGCTTATTAAATATGTTTTTTAAAACAGCTAAATGTATACAACCTCAATTAGTCATTTAAAAAAAATTCCCTAGGTCTAATTTTTTTAGAAGTAAACCCGTAAAATATGATTAGTACCATATATCAATTCACATTAAACTTCTGCCTGTAATCATTAGCTCTTTTCAGTGCTGTCTTCCCAACTTTAAATAGCTGTGCATCTAATGGTCTTAGGCAACCTCATTCTCTTCCAATTTGTTTCAGTATAACTGTATAAATTGTTGGTTCTTTGGACTTGTGTGCCTTTTCTAAGGAATTTGGAAATTTCTTAAGCAGAGGAATACCACAGCTGTTTTATAAGTAAACTTTTGGAGATAATATGGAATTGGAAGGAGGGAGGGCTATAGTTTTTTGTTGTTGTTTTGTTTTGTTTTTTTGAGAAGGAAGAGGCTACAGTTAAGTTGATTGAGCTATGAGGCTATCTAGTGGTCCAGAAAGTAAATGAGAAATGTTTCGAAGGAACTGAGACAAAGGCAAGAATTCAAGACACCGTTTTGAAACACACTTTATAATATCTGACTCGTGATTGGAATATTCCTCTAATAATAAGTCTTTGAGGAAAAGGGATTAAGGTTGAGTGGTGCCTTAAATGACTGGTTGTTGGGATTGCCAGAATAGAGAAGGAATAACAGATTTGGATAAAGAGATGAGTCTGGTTATCATTATATTCTATAGAGTTGACATGTCAGGAGCTATTCTCCCACTACTGTCTGACGGAGATATACCTAGACTTTAGTCATCAGGAAGCAGGTAGCAGCTACCCCATTGTTCATTGTATCTCTCTGCTTTTTATATTTAGAAATTTGCTGTACAATTACTTGAGGAGTACATGCCAGTAGTTTCCCACTTGTGCCCACTGGTAATTTAGAAGTGAAAATTAGTCCAAGGAAACTAAGAAAAGCCTTGTGAGGACACAGAGCAACATGATTTAGACCAAACACTTGAAAGCTTTGGTTGAAAATGGTGGAGGGTGATGGAAAATCTCTTTTGCTCCTCTGCAATTCCTCTTCCTCCCCAAATATAATTCTGATGACAGGTAGACATTTGAAAAATTTCACCAGGGAATTTCACAGTGCCCAACCCTCCCTTTAGAGGTAAGTCCCCAAATCATAAGTTGCTACTTTGCCCAGCTTAGTTGTTTAGCATTAATACAATGATTAGATAAGTTAAAGCTTACTTGGTTTTTAAACCTTGTTATAGTAACTTTCCTTCCTGTTCTTGCAACAAAACTGTACCTGGAACCCAAACATGTGATTATATCTCACCTCATTCTTCTCAAGACTTGTTTAATGAAACTAATGATTCTTATAAGAAGCACTCAACCAGAATATGATTAATGTAACATGAAAATTGCCACATTCATTTGCTTTTATACAGCTATTAGCCTGTAATGAACATCAGTGTCCAGGACATATTCCTTAACTGAGCTCTGCACAATGTGTTGTGTTGTAACAGGATGCAGTTTTATATGGACGTCTATGTACAACCCTGAATTACAAACCAGATGTGTTCTGAGCTTCAGCCTTCTTAGTCAGTGAAATATTTACAAAAACCTTACATATGTTCAAAGACAACAGAAAATGCTTTGATTCCTGGATTTACATATCATTAAAAAGGGTCATTTGGGCCATTCAAGTTAAGAACATATTAAAATTGTGTGTAACACATGAGTATGTGTTGTTTATGTTGGGGCGGGGGGGTTAGTGTGTGTAATTTCTTTATTTTTACATTCTAATCAAATGTTTATGGAACCTCTGAATTGCCACTGCCAAATCCTTGTTGTTTGTGAAATGGTCTGGGAAAGTATAGTTGTGGCCTCTTAAATTTAGCTTTTTCTTTACTCATTACTTTGGAATCCACAAAATAACTAAAAGAGTGCATTGTAATTTTATAGATCTCTTTCATTCTGAAAGGCCATATTAATGTTTCTTGATATTAGAGATCAACTTCATAATCGGGAGAAGGTATATAGGTTCTCTGAGAGTAATATAGAAATGCTTGTAAGCTTACAAGCTTGTAATGACAACATACACATATAATGCTTACAAGCATTTCTATACTTCTTGATAAGCAAGCCGTGCTCAAAGTGTGGTTACTCTCAATTTAACCATAAGACCATCCAGTATTCAGGGACATAAGTAAAAGCATCCACATGAAAAAACAGCATTTAACAGCTCTAGGAGTAAACAAGCAGGAACAATGAAAATCAGGCATTGTGTTTATTGAGGTACAATTTTTAGGCAGCTCTGGGATTAGTGATTGGGTATTCATGTAAACTCAGTCTGCATGAAGATTCCATCAGTGATTCTTCAAGTTTAAGCAGCAAATGCCACTGCTAACTCCTAAAATCTTAAGTATCTATTTATTTGAATGGGAAATTGTTTTTACAAGTACATTTTCTAGGGGTTTTTTTCTTCTGGTAATTTGAGAGCAGGGAGAGCCTTGTAAATGCTATATACTAAAACTTTGTGTTATATACTAGAACTATGTTAACCTTTTTTCTAATGTAAGACATGTTTCTAAATGTAGAAGGTAATTTTTTTTTAGAGATGGTAATGGCAAAAAAAGAAAGAAAGAAAGAAAGAAAGAAAGAAAGAAAGAAAGAAAGAAAGAAAGAAAGAAAGAAAGAAAGAAATTGCAATGGCCAAAAGCCAAGTGTTTTTTGCCAATAATATTTTGTGCTATGTATGTATGTTTAAACTGAAACTGAGAAATCAGCTTGTATTCCTTATAGAACTACACATATATACATACATTTAAGTTTGACATCAATTCCTGTTTTCTGATAAACTTCCAATAAGATGTATTAGGAGTAAAGGAAAAATTGCATTGTAAAAGACACTATATGTTTGTACTTTCTTTAGTGTTTAAACATGTGAATGGTTGGATTTACATGTACTTTATGTGTATATGTGTATGTTGTCATGTAAATAATATGGTAAATAGTGCCAATTTCTTGCAGTGGCACTGAAAATTCAGTGCATGATATTCCTGTGTGGTATTGGGGTTACTTATCAATACGTCTATGTACATAACATGTCTTGTGAATTTTGCATGCTACACTAATCTCTGTTAAATCTATCCCCTCTTTATTCAGAGCATGCTGTCAAGGTCCTTTAATTCCAATTTTACTGCTGTAAGCAACTTTCACTATGGCAGCTCTAGGGATCTGCATGGCAGCCAAGGCAGCCTTGCCTTGAGTGTTGCAGACGGAAGAGGTTCTGGTGGGCACATTTTTCGAGTGAGTACCTGTAGTAGACCAGTACTTTTAGTACACAGAAGAGAAAAAAAGACCCCACATTTTAATGCTTTCATGTTTTTAGAAAATACGTTTTTACTGTGGGTTAGATACTTTGATAACCTTCTGGTTCTTCCATGGCTTAGTTCTAAAACTTTCTGCAAAGCCGATTTAGTATTTATCTCTCAAGTTTCTCTGGCCATCAGCTAAGGATGTAGTCTGCTCTTGTTTATGTAAATAGGGGTGAGCAATAGGAATAACTGAGAGTTGTTTTTTTTTCTACTTATTATGCTTTATGGTGTTTTCTCTTAATAAAATTAACTAACTCTCCCTAAATCAAGGTTTAAGGCTATGCTGTATATAGTACACAGTGGGGTTGTGGGGAAGAATAATTTTTAGTGATTGAGAATTGGCAGATGAAAAGCACTGCCTGGAAGTAAGTTTAATCACAGTTTGCTAGATAGGATTAAATGTGAGACTGGAGAAATTCTAAGAAATACCAATGAAAAGGCAAAAGCCAAATTCTTTTATTAATGGTTAATAGTCATTAACGGTATTTATTTATTTATTTATTTATTTATTTATTTATTTATTGAGAAAGAGAGAGAATCCCAAGCAGACTCCTCCTCATTCAATGCAGAGCCTGACACGGGGCTCAGTCCCATAAACCGTGAGATCAAGACCTGAGCTGAGATTAAGAGTTGAATGTTTAACCGACTGAGCCAACCAAGCTCCCCAATGGCATATTCTTTTAATGAAAGTTAAGGGTAAGGGTTAAGAATGGCAGAGAAGGAGAAAGAACAGAACAGCTCTGGCCTGGCTCTATTATAAGATTTTTCTCTTAATAACAACGTGAGGTGTAGTATGGCCTCAAAATAAATACTTCCTTCTCGCCCTTTCCTTTCATTCCAAAAAGATTTTTCTCCTTTTTACAGCCTTACTTGTCTCCTCCCCATAGTTTTATTTCCATGTTTACTCTGATTACTTCTGGGTCCTTTGCTTTTTCCTGAGGGTCCCCACCCTCTTTTTAGTACATAGCTGGCTTTGCTCTGTTGTGTTCTAAGGCAAGAGCAGTCTCCTGGATTCACTCCGCTGTGGCTGGGCTTCACTCTTCTTGCTCTGCCCTCTGTCATCTGCCACCACGTGGATTCCATGTTAGAGTGATAGCATTTGTTTTGTAATTTATCCCTTTGAAATGGAGAGAGAAGGGTGATAGCTATTAAGCCCAGCATTTCTGGTACTCTTTCCAATTGAAGCCAAAGAATGGACACAAGAGGCTTTTATCAACTCAGGGGTTATCTTTATAGTCATCTGGAACAGTTATTCTTTCCAAATTCTTGTACAGTAATATTTTTGCTTGTTATTCTTACATTCAGAGCCTTTGAGTCTATTGCATTTTACTTTTTCATTCATAATATATAGTTGTTCTTTTAAAGACCTGAATAGACTGGAGTTTAAACTTGAAGCTATGACCTAAGTTGATTACTGTGGGTTCTGAGAGCACATCTCAGAAATGAGGAAGGAAGGCAAAATATTCATTGCATAAATACACAAAATTAGATCAAACCAAATCTAAAAATGCTAATCCATGCTTTGAATGAGCAACTAACTACACATGATAGCTCTGTTGGAGATAAAGTTCGTAAGATTAAATTACAAGCCCTTAGGTTTTTATGTATCCTGTGGTATATCATAATGAGGTAGATTTCAGATTATTTTTCAGTATGATGATGTAGTTTACATACCTGTGTTGCTAGCCACATACTGTTTTGAAAGTTACAATAGTGCTATTTATCACAATCCCTTTAGTTTTCAAGAATATAGCTAGGTATATTTAGAACTAGATTAAAATGAAAAGTACAGGCATCTTTCTTCCCAGCATGTTTGTAAAAAATATTCAGAGATAATGAGATAACTGAGTCTGCTTTTTTCTCTAAACCTATCATTGACGTAAACTAGAAGGATATTATTGGTCATATAAAAATATGAACTCTAGTTAATTTTAAGTGTTTCACCAGACCACTGGTTTTGAAAATACTGAGCTAATACTATGATACAATTAAGTTAAAGTGAATTTTATGAGACTATATATTTATTAATACTGTTCATCATTAAAAAGAAGATCCCAGGTGGCACTGTGCTGTTAAAAGAATAGCAGTTAATTTTTTTTCCAAAAAACCCAAAAACCTTTATATATACTCAACAAGAGATTGTTTTAGTTGCTCTTAAAATTTGGGACTCTTAACTTTGATTAAGAACTAAATTCTTCACAGTATTATTGAAAGCTAGGTATTACTGTAAATATAACGGAAAGCATTATGAAGAAATAGCTTAACAGTGTATGTTAAAAGTACTAATAATTTTTACAGTTTTGTTGAGATGTAATTGACATATTAGTGTTAGTCCAAAGTATATATCATAATAATTTGATATATGTATATATTGTGAAATGAATGCCACAACAAATTTAGTTAATGTCCATCGTCAAGGTACTGATATTAATGGCAGTTATGATGGTGATGTTTATTGGGTTCTTCATCTTCCCATGATCTAGTAATATTTTTTCCTAATCTCCTTTCACGTGTCATCATCATTTTGATTTTACATCGTAAAGAACATTGTTTGTTTACTTTTTATTTTCCCCTCATTTGAAGCATCCCCAGACATCCTGTCCAGGAGATCCTTGTCAAGACGATCTATTCATTTCAGGACAGCCGAACTACTCATCAGCTACACTTAGTCACAAAGATGTTCCTCCAGACAGCTTGATAAAAGTAGGTGCTCAGGAAATAAATGAACACATCTCTTTGAACTTACTCTGTTTTACAGATTTTAAACTGGAAATATCATGTATGCTTTAACAATGAAAATAAGTTTTTGAGGACTTTTCCTCCTTGATTAGTAAAGATTTTTTTTAAAAACTAATTTAGAAATATGAAATATATTTTTGCCCTGTTATTTCCTGGTTTAGTCCATGATTTTTTTTTCCACACTGGAGAATCATTTTATTGTTTTTGATTTCTCTACTATCACCTACTTACCTTATTGTTTGAGTCAGAGGCTCTTTGGCATTCCTGTTTGAGTCAGAGGCTTTTTGGTATTGGACAATTAAAGATGAACCTGTCTTAAATTCCTCACTTGAGGATATTTTATCATTACTAAAGACATTTTAAAATTCTTTAAATGTAATTAAAAGTCACCTTGAAAGCGTTTTGTATGTGATAAATGATGATTGTATTCTTAATACTTTTGTTACTAAAGCATCACTTACTCACAGATTTTACTTTTCTGTCACCCAATACCAGATAGTTAACTCTTTTCTTTAATATTCTCGCTCAGCTATTCTTTCTCTTAACTAATTCCGTATCCCTTGTATAACGAGATAGAATTATATGAAGCATACTTAACGTATTATATAAAAACTTTTGCATTGTTCTTGAGAGTAGGAACCCAGACATATAGCATAAATTCATACATATCTATTTATTTTACCTTTTTTTTCTTTTTCTTCTAATTGAGCTATGTTAACCAGTTTCTTTTTCTTTTTAATATCAATTTTGTATTCTAGGTTACTGGGTTTGTTTTCATACTTTTATTCTCCTGAGCCATCTGCTAATGATAGCTTATTTTATTCCATGGGTATGTTTAACATTGATGTAAAGTGTCAGGCACAACCAAGAATCTAGGTGTCTAGAAGTCTGAAGCATGGGTCAGAAGTAATTACTGTTTGGAATATTTTCCTTAGGAGAAAGGTATTGAATCTGCACATAGAAATAAATGGTATAAGTGTGGAGAAAAGCAAGAGCTATGTGCTGAGTTGTGTATAAGTAGTAAAATAACAGCACAAGCATTTAAATACTCCTGGGCAGATGAATTGCTTCAAATCTACAGAGTTCAAGTAGTAAGCAACCACAATTTAAAAAAAAAAGATATAAAGATAATAAAATACCTCATTCTCTTTTTCTCCAACCAGTGTAAGATTTGTCATAGAGTAATATCATCTTTGTGCTCTGTTATAAAACCCCCATATAAGTTTCCAAACTTGAGAAATAACCAAGTTCTCAAATATAACACAGTGAAAAGGTAACTTTTTTTTAAAATAAAAATCTTCACCAAAAGGGAAGCTTCTTTGTTTCCTTCAGCAAGGTTGATGTAAAAAAAAGCATGTAGTTCTGAAACAATTGCCATAATCTTTTCCCAAACTTTTCTACTTTGGAATAATTTTAGGAGAATGGGGCTCAGTATTTATCTCATAGTTTTTCTATAATTCACTTGTGGATGAGATCACCTTTTTATTAATAATCAACAATGAAATTTTAAGTGATTGAATAGCTTAAAAGTATTTCCTCTTATATACAAAAATCTCTATATGCAAATATTTATAATACAAATGTAAACTTATTTTTCAGATAGATTTCTCATACTGGGGCACCTGGGTGGCTCAGTGGGTTAAGCGTCCAGATCTTGATTTCCACTCAGGTCATGATCTCACAGTATGTGAGATTGAGCCCCACGTTGGGCTGTGCTCTGACAATGGGCCTGCTTGGGATTGCTTCTCTCCCTCTCTCTGCCCCTCCCTGCTCACACTCTTGCTTGCTCTCTCTCAAAATAAATAAAAAATTCCACATACTGACATAACAGCCACATTTCCACAAAGGTGGCTTTAAGTCTAAAACTCAGATTCATTCATTCTGAACAATGAGAAGCATTAAAACAAGGATAATTCTTTAACAAAATAATCACCTCAGATTTTTTTGCGTAGCTTGTGAAGAGTAAAACAGAATGTCAAGGCTTAATTTTTGTGGTTAATATTTTATGGAACCAACATTTAGAGTTTAAAAATTGCTAACTGGTACACACACACACAAGGAATAAATTTGCTTTTTACTATATTTGTACTTGTTAATTCTGGAAAGAAAGGAATAAAAGTAGAAAATATACTCAGAATAGTAAAAAAAATTCTACCACAAAACTTGTTACTTCTGTTCAGAAGAAACATGAAAAAATGCATCTTCTATGTGTGTGTGAGATGGGAAAATTTACCCTTTTACTGGGCTTAAATTTAAAAATTTTGACATAATCACCGTTTGCTGTTATCGTAAGAAAAAACAGGTCCATGCATACCAAATAGAAAAGCAAATAATTTTATGATAACTTATTTGAAACTTGAAAGAGTGAGAATCTGTCTGCCAAGGACTCAGGCAAGGTTAGAATTCATAGCTTTTTTTCTTTTAAAAGTGTAAAATTAGAAAGAATAGTGTAAGTGTCTTGATAATGTATGATTTAGAATGTTACACTCTAGTGCTTTTGTAATACTCCAAGAAGAAAATCCAACTATTTGTAATAAGACATTATTATTGGTCATTTTAAGACACTTCGTGTTTTTCTTAGATGCCTTTGAGTAATGGACAGATGGGCCAGACCCTCAGGCCTCAGGCAAATTATAGTCAAATACATCACCCCCTTCCTCAGGCTTCTGTGGCAAGGCATCCCTCTAGAGAACAACTAATTGATTACTTGATGCTGAAGGTGGCCCACCAGCCTCCATATACACAGCCCCATTGTTCTCCTAGACAAGGCCATGAACTGGCAAGGCAAGAGGTAAGAACAATCAAGAATACTTGAAATATGAAACTAAGCTCTTAATGTACTTTATAGGTTATTTAATTATTAGCAATAAATCCGTGTAGATTTTTAACATAGTTTTTACCATTTTGTTTAAAGGTGTGGTTTCATGTTAAGTTAATAAGGTGTCAAACTTTGTATTTAACTTGACTCTATGATCTCCCATGTTCTGATTAATTGACATAGCATTTAGTGTTTTGGATGTGATTATTTTTTTCCTAAGGTGGTTGCGTATCCAAAACTTTTTGATGATATTCCAGTAATCAGACCTTCAGGAATATGAATAGTAGACCATGAAACTTGACTGGCATGTTATGGTTTCCTATTGTTAATTGACACAGAGAGTTTGAAATTTGACCATAGTCTCCAAACTACTTCAAGAATTAAATCTTACAAAGTAGTATTTAAAAGGTGGCTAATCATACATTTGTATATTTGGATAGTTTATTGATAAAATAATACTATTAGAAATGTAGGTAGAGAACAAATGCTTTATTCCTTTTGCTTTAGTCTCTGGGGAAAGGGAGGGTCTTGCAACAAGTTTAGTTCTTGATCTTTTTTTATAACGTGGTTATAAAAAATACTATCAATTGATCATCAATCCTAATATCTTGCGAGCATAGAAACAAATTCAGGAAATGAATCCAACAACCACCCAGGGATTTTTAAATATCTTCTGAAACACCCAGTACACAGAGATACTATGTAATTTAGATATTTTACAGATGGAAACTGATCCTAAAATACATTTTTTGTTTGTATACTCTATATCATTAAAATCCATGATATTAAAAAAAAAAAACCCACAGGGTCAACATTAATCAATTGCCTGTCCTTGTAAAACAGCAATAGATTAAGTTAGGAGCTATGCTTTATAATCTCAGCTGTGCCTTTAACTCACTAACTCATTAACATGATATTCCATGTTGTAGTTTCCCTTTATCTGCCTGAATGTTTATTTTAGATGAATCTTTATGTATTTTACCAATAGTTAAATACTGTGTGTAGCTTTTTCTGAGATAGTAGTAATAATTTATTTTCATACTAATTTAGATCCGAGTGAGAGTTGAAAAGGATCCAGAACTTGGATTCAGCATATCAGGAGGTGTTGGGGGCAGAGGAAATCCATTCAGACCTGAAGATGATGTGAGTTCGTTTGTATGTCTTTGAGATATCCATAAGGATTTATTCACTAACATAGTGCTCTTATACATAAGTGAAAATCTAACAGATACTTTTATAAATCGAGAAAACACATCACCTTTTTTATTTCTCTCTTTATTCAGCTTTTTGTCTTGAAATACCACTTCATACGAATTGTTTGAGGAAAGCAAATTAAACCCCCAATTTTATTTTATTTTTTTCCTGGTGATTTTATTTATTTATTTACTTACTTACTTATTTATTTTAGTATGAAATTTATTGTCAAATTGGTTTCCACACAACACCCAGTGCTCATCCCAACAGGTGCCCTTCTCAGTGCCCATCACCCACTTTCCCCCTCCCTCCCACCCCCCATCAACCCTCAGTTTATTCTCAGTTTTTAAGAGTCTCTTATGGTTTGCCTCCCTCCCTCTCTCTTTTTTTTTTTCCTCCCCCTCCCCCATGGTCTTCTGTTAAGTTTCTCAGGATCCACATAAGAGTGAAAACATATGGTATCTGTCTTTCTCTGTGTGACTTATTTCACTTAGCATAACCCTCTCCAGTTCCATCCACATTGCTACAAAAGGCCATATTTCATTCTTTCTCATTGCCAAGTAGTATTCCATTGTGTATATAAACCACAATTTTTTTATCCATTCATCAGTTGATGGACATTTAGGCTCTTTCCATAATTTGGCTATCGTTGAAAGTGCTGCTATAAACATTGGGGTACAAGTGCCCCTATGCATCAGCACTCCTGTATCCCTTGGGTAAAGTCCTAGGAGTGCTATTGCTGGGTCATAGGGTAGATCTATTTTTATTTTTTGAGGAACCTCCACACTGTTTTCCAGAGCTAAACCCCCCAATTTTAAATGTCCATTATATTATGAAGTGATTTTTAAATTTTGTTATTGCTTTTCTGCACATCTGTAGAAATAATTCCATCACTTTAATGAAAATCACTATACTCAAGTCAGAATTATCAGCACCAAAAAAAAACATTGGGCAGTGACAATATTCAGAGAAAACCAGGAGAAAAATTGTACTGTAATTCAAGTGTTTGCATACTGTTAAAGAAAAATTGTTCCTTGTTACTCTGTTATTTATGCATCCTGTTTTCCATTAAATCTTTATCTTTTTTGTTGTTACTGAAGGGTATATTTGTAACAAGGGTACAGCCTGAAGGACCAGCATCAAAATTATTACAGCCAGGTGATAAAATTATTCAGGTAAATAAGATACATCTTTTTATTATTTTCTTACTTTTTCATTTTATAACATCTTCCTCATCAAGGAATTATTAAATGCCAGATTTTGAAAATAACTCTTTTGTCAAGTTTATTTTTATATATTTGTGGGTGAAAAACAGTGGCATTTCTTATAAGTTACTCTCTATTATTTTCATCATTTAAAATATTTCTTTCTCGTACGTTGCAAAATCATATGGATATTTTTGAATACATGTTAGATATTTCCTAGCATTTTGTTTAAGTTTAGGAATGCTAACTTCTTTAAAATAGGTTGAAAGAATCTTTTTGTTACAAGAATTAAAGAATTTAGTTCATTTGAAGCACTTGGAACTGTGTGTGTGATATATATAAGACTTCAATAAATGTTAGGCCTAAATTATAAGAAATATAGTGTTTATTGATGGCCCAAGGCAACATGAAGAGTAGGCCTTGCCCTCTGCTATCCTTGCATCTCGGTTGCCTTATTTATATATTAGCACATACACATAACACCTGTCTGACACTGTGTCTTAGACAATTGCTTCCTAACATTGGATTGCTAATAAGAATCATCTGAAGACAAGGTTCCTGAGTCCCACCTTCAGAGATTTTATTTCCATAGATGTGGGGTAGGGCCCAGGAGTCTACATGTTATTTTAAATTGCCAAAATAATTCTTATTTTCTGCCAGGTTTGTGGACTACCCAGCAGAAATTTAAGTGCACGGATGCAAATACATTATTATGAAATGTTTTTCTGAAAGATATTTTTCTTCTTTCTTCTAGGCTAATGGCTACAGTTTTATCAATATTGAACATGGACAAGCAGTATCTTTGCTAAAAACTTTCCAGAACACAGTAGAGCTCATCATTGTACGAGAGGTTTCCTCATAAGGAATGTGGACAAAAAGAGGGGGAAGGCAGCAAGATTTATTGGAAGATATTTGCAGGGGAAATTAATATTTTGACTATTTTTATATGTAAAGAAGAACTCAAAAATTATGTTCAAATTTGTACATTAATGAAATCATGGAACTCGTGGTTAGAGGGAAAGAACCACTGTACAGTATATAGGGGAGACTGTTGAATTCATACCATATAAAACTTCTTGTTAGGTTTTTAAACATAGCAATCAAGGCTACAAAAACAAACATATGTTGTTTTTGTATAGATTGTAGGTTTATTTTTGGATTTCATACACATGACTGAACTCTGTGCAAGGCTCTAGTTAGCCTTGATTGTAGCCCAGAGACAGATGGCAGAGCTCTCTGTCTCATAGCTTTTATGCCCTTATTTTTATTCAACTCATATTAATGTTTTTCTGCTGAAACTACTTTTTTTTAATGTGGGCAAGAGATTTGAAGTGTTGGTTTTTGCTATGTGCATATTGAATTGAAGAGTGAGTAGGTGAAGGTGGTGCTGGTGGGTTCACTTTCCAAGGCCAGATTAAAACCATCAATTCCTATAAAAATCTGGAAGCAAAGATTGAAAAAAACAGCTGTTAATGTGTTTTTATTAATAGAATAATGCAATAAAAAATGTAATGTCTTTTTAAAGAAATAAAGAAGACGATAATTGCATTTTACGAGCTCTACAGGATCTGTTCTTGTTCTAGCCATTGACAATGCATTTGCTACCGGTGATTCAATTTTTAATTTTTTAGTCACAGGAAATTTTTAACTCTACTGTAGATGCTTGTCCATGCATTTCTTGTGATATGGAAATCCTTTGATTTTTTTGCAAATGGTGGTGTTTTATAATTAGTACTCCGTTTTAATCTTAATTTATAATTTTTATTTTAAGCAGCAAATGAAACTAAAATGGCCAGTTTTGAGATTGTGTTGCTGTAACACAAAACGTAAGCAGATTTAGGAAAGTCTCTCGATCTTGTTTGGTCTCACATTGCCTTGGTAAAGTAAAAGGAAACAGTACGCATGGAGCTAGGAAACCAAAGCAAGTTTGTGAAATTGGCACAGTGATAGAGAATTGCTGTGGAGAGTTGTAGAGCAAAGGGATGGGTCTCTGAGGCCTTCCAGTGTGTCACGGTATTCAAATAAAGGGCTGTTCCTACAGGTAACATTAAATGTGAACTCGACACTTCAGAGTCTTTAAAGGGTTTCTAAGTGTATCAGTGTAATAGAATAGTGTTTTACCACCAGCTGCCTTTGTTCCTCGTTAGTGTAACAAATATTTCATAGATGTCATTAATTTGTTTATCCAAACCATTAATTTTATTTGTTTTTGTTCTGTGTAATTAAATAAAATTTTAGTAACATGAAATGGTAAGAATTAATGCATGGTTATTTGGACCAGAAAAAAGTGCCACAGAAGACCAATAACTGTTTTTAGTCAAGGCTAGTCTGGAGCCTTTCATTAGAGCAATATTCAGTTATTGCGATTCATTTTTAATTAGTAAGAAATATAATTTTGGAATTTTTTATCTGTTATGCTTTGTTCTTCAACCTTGTTTTAATTAAGACTTTTATAGGACTAGCAAAAATGGCAATTTACATTATTTTTGCAAAAAAAGTTGGACTTGTTGTTTTCTTGCTAGTCAGAGTAAATAGGCAGTGATTTTGAAAAGATGTGAACTCAAATATTGCACTTCTTTCAAGATGTTATCAATTGGTTATTGTACTGTATAGTTTTAATATTGATTGAAACCCTTTAACAACTCTTTGTAAATTTTAACTCATTTTAGTTGTTTTTCAGTACTATTTACATAGGAATTGATTTTTATGGATATAGTAGAAGAAATGTGCTGTATTTTGATAAAATTCATTTATTGTATGTGTGTTGTAATCTCTTAAAAAAAATAATGACAAACAGCTTCTTTAAGACAAGCCTCAGTGTTCCCTTTATTCATAGTTTATTGTAATATATTTTGGCACGTCATTTTTTGTTGATCTCAAATTTTCAGTCACATGCCTCAATGTTCCCTTTATTCATAGTTTATTGTAAAATATTTTGGCACATCATTTTTTTGTTGCTCTCAAATTTTCAGTCATATTCTACTATTAATAAGGAATACATGAAATAGTTACAATCGTGACATTTTCAACTAGTTTATCTTGAATCAGATACATGGACTATAATTTTGGAAAAGGAAATAAGCCACAAAAAACTGTAAGTTAATTGTCTGCATATTATACTGATTTACTACATGTGCAGCAAGTGTTAAATGCACTAGTATTTTATTCTCCTCTTGTTAATTAAAAAAATTTTTTACTGCTCTTATAACACTAAGTTCAGTGAGAAAGTTAGTTACAAAGGAGTGGGAGTAACATGATACAGTATATAACAAAAAAATAGCAAAAATGTTTTGCACTTAATAGCCATAATTTTCTTCTAAAATACTGGAAAATTAAAATGAAGTAAGAACTCTTTGTTAGAATTTTTGTTTTGGTAATGATAAGTTTTCAAAATCTGAATAGAAGGTTAAATATTCTAAGGAAACAACATTTTTATTTTACATATTGTTGAGTAATTTGTAGTCACAACCTATACATACCCTTAACTGACCTGATTTAAATATTATGTAGCAAACCATCAAAACCAAAACTGTCTTATTTTTAGTGACAGCGTTTAAAATTGACCACCCTACAGGTGCCTGGGTGGCTCAGTCGGTTGAGCATCTGACTCCGGATCGGGTCATGACCTCACAGTTCGTGGGTTTGATCCCCACGTCGGGCTCTGTGCTGACAGCTTGGAGCCTGGAGCCTGCTTCGGATTCTGTGTCTTCCTCTCTCTCTGCCCCTTCCCTGCTCATGATCTGTATTTCTCTGTCTCTCAAAAATAAATAAATGTTAAAAAAAAAAAAAAAACTTTGAAATTGACCACCCTAAGATTTTAAACTGTTAAAAGTTGTATGTTCAGAGTAATATATTCTGTACAGAATTGTTTACACAAACTGAAGTTTTATGCTGATGCATTAGAGAATCATCAGTTCATCTAAATCCATGAAATTCTAAAATTTCCTACACATTTATTATGTAAATATTTTTCTGACCTCTTTGGACTTAAGTTGTGTATATACTTCAAAAATTCTTTAAACACAAACATTGCCATAAACAGAACTAAACTTTTAAGTATTAATTTGTTGTGCTTAAAAAGAAATCCCATTAGCAGCCATGTAATATTTTTATCAGTCAGCATTTATAAAACATTCCAAATTTTTTTGTGGATATTTAGATTGCTTGAAGTAACGTAGTGAATAGGTAATAAACTAATTCTGTTTAAAGTTGTTTGATTTATTTTATGAAATTCAGAGTGAGAAGAATTGTCATAGAAAGATATACATCTGTTTTTGTTTTTTGTTTTTTTGGCTATTTAAACCCTTGCATTTCTGGGTATGGAGGAAATGTAATTTACCTTAAACTACTGTTTTTTACTTCTAAAGGAAGCCCCTGGAATGGGAAATGTTTTCCAGTTCAAGATTGGTGGCCAGTCATATCTATTTGAAAGGGTATTTTTTTCATTCCTTTTGTTGAAATTCATATTAGCTTATTCTTTTGGTGTGTAGTAATAAATTTCTTATGAAATAGACATTGAAATTAAAATAATTTTGTGTTTCATCAAAAGCATTAATGAATACATGTAATTGATGTACAAGGGACCAACAAGATACCACTTTTATTTTTATTTTTTTAATGTTTATTTTTTAGAGAGAGAGTGTGAGCAGGGCAGGGGCAGAGAGACAGGGGCATAGAGGATCCGAATCAGGCCCTGCACAGACAGCAGCAAGCCCAATGCAGGGCTTGAACTCATGAACCGTGAGATCATGACCTGAGCTGAAGAAATCAGATGCTCAACCGACTGAGCCACCCATGTGCCCTGATATCACTTTTCTTTTAAAGAATAATCTAAATTGTATGGGCAGCCTGCTCCAACCTTTAGGGATTCCCTTTGTTTCTTTTTTCCTCCCTCCCTTCCTTTCTTCCTTCCAGCTCCATGCCCAACATAGGGCTCAAACTCACAACGCTGAGATCAATAGTCTCAGATTAATAGCTCTACTGACTGAGCCAGCCAAGTGCCCTCCCCCTGTTTCTTAATAGAGAGTTCAAAAAAGTCCATTTTATACCTAAAGCTGCGGATTCTTTACCTCTGCAGAATTTTTAATCCCAGGGTGTAGTAGGCATAGTCCATTACAGTTTGGGGAAATTTTTAAGACAATGCTATCATCTTTATTTTAGAACTATGCATTCTCTTTGTGAAGCAATTTGCATTCTAAACAAAAAGTTTTTAGGAAAAAGATCTCAGTAGAATCTCCTCACATTTTATTTTAGACAACAATTTAAGGCATTTCTAAAACCTTTCTATAGGATGGTTGGGAAAAGGGCTGAAAAAGAAATAATCCTGTTGATAATAATTGCCTTTTCAAATGTAACAATTAGAGACATGATCTCCCTTGGGATTTCATGTGGCCGTGTAGCTTCTTAACCAGCCCCTTAATCCAATCAGAGAATGAAATATGAGAAGCTCACATATCACCAGTAAAGGAAAAAGTCCATACTATAATATTATAGTCCCTGTCCCCGCCATGACTCATTATTTTCCATGAAAAATTGTTAAGTCTATACACATTTTTCCTGAACCAATGTTCCTTTAATCAAGCCAATTTTGTTCCCTGCAAACCACAGCTCTAGAAGGATCTCTTTTTGGGGCGCCTGGGTGACTCAGTCAGTTAAGCATCTGACTTCTGCTCGGGTCATGATCTCACTGTTCATGAGTTAGAGCCCACTTCAGATCCTCTGTTCCCCTGTTTCTCTGCATGTCCCCTGCTTGCCCCCCCCCCCAAAAAAAATAAATAAAACTTCAAAAAAAGAATAGAATGGTCACTTTTTTCTTTAATGTGTTCTTTCTAACTAACTTCCTTGTCACAAAACCTAAAGAATAATAAGTAATGAAGAAATGGAAGAAAATGCAGAGATCATGGATATTTAAGGTGGATGACTGGAAGTCTCATCTTCACTGAAGGCAAAACTTAATACTCAGAACTAATGCTATCCCAAAATGGATATTAAAACATCTTTCACGTTTGAATCATCCTTCAAAAGCACTTTCGTTTTCCCAAGAATAGGAGGAAACATGTACAGGCTTAGTTGTCAAAAAGTAAATTAATTGTTCAAGGTTGCACCCTGGTGCATGCTTCAAGCTCCTCCTTCCATCCACATCCCTAGAAGTGACAGAAAAGACTATTATTTCATACTATGATAGGTAAAAGTATTGTTTCATCTCCACAGTTTGGGGAAATAAAGGAGAGCACTTGTTAGATAAATTTTAAGGAATTCTTTGAAATCCTAGGGCAGAAAGGACCAGAAAACTCTACAATGAAAGGTGAATTTGGTCTCTCTCAGGGATGCTTCAAAAGTAGACACAGCATAAAAGATCAAGAAAGAATTCTAGATAATGGGGTACTGCATCATTAGAAATTGTTTATAATAATCACCTTTTTAATACCAAACAGTAAGCAAAAGGTGATAAATGGCTCAAGGCATGAGCAATGAGTTATTATATTAGAAACGAAAACCAGTATGGGCTATTTTGAGGTAGCATGTCTTACCCAGTGTTGTAGCCTTCCTTTTGCCTATCGTTGGGGCAAATAGTTTGCAGTAAGCCAATAACATTCTCAGACAAGTTTATACTAAGATGAGAACAACATTTACTGAACATTTAAAGAAGGGCAACACCATGAAGAGAGTCCCCAAAGAGAAGTACCAATATTTTAAAAAATCAAAAAAAATTATTTATTTTGAAAGAGACAGACACAGCACAAGCCGGGGAGGGGCAGAGAGAGGGAGAGAGAATCCCAAGCAGGTGCCATGCTGCCATTGCAGAGCCTGACATGGGGCTCAAACCCACGAACCGCAAGATAAGACCTGAGCTGAAATCAAGAGTTGGACTCTTGACTGACTGAGCCACTCAGGTGCCCCAAGAAACCAGAATTGTAAAATAGTGTCTTCTCCTGGATAAATGAGTATATTGAATTTGTAAGATCAACTCTTAGGGAAGCATGTAAGTATCTTCATAATGCAAAGTAGAATTTGTCACAAATTCAGTAGTTGTGCTGAGGATTAAGAAGGATACCCCTAAAGAGCAAATCTCCCAAGTTCTTAGGAATTGGAGTCTATGGAAAGTAATGCAAATGAACCACAAAATAGTGTGAAATGAGACGTGAAAGAAGTCTTGTGTTCCAACATGATTCTAATAGTTCAAAGGGAGAGAGAAGGGTATGGATACACAAGAAAAAAACACCATCTCAAGAAAATGTCCTAAACCTGAAGCATAGCATGGGTCCTCAGACCAAATGGGTGTATTCATGGCCAATCAAAAACTATAAACATGCACACACTTCAGATATGTCTATATGAAGTTTCAGATCAGGTATGTAGAACATTTTTAAAAGTTCCAGAAGAAGCATCTTACGTACCACAATGTGAAGGCAGTAACTTGCAAAGTGAACAAAATCAGAACTTTAATCACCCACTTTGGATGCAAGAATATCTAAAGCTGTTCAAGTCAGTGGGCAAAATAAGGACATTTTCAGATCAAGGTGTCAAAATTAACCTCCCGCAGAGCCTCTCCAAAACATGTACCAAGGAATATATTTGAACAACATGAGAAATCTCAAAAGTAGATTTGAGGTCCAAGAAATTATGACCAAAACCAGATGTAGTGGAGCTAAAGTAGTGTAATTAGTGCTGATCATGAACTTCAAGCTGTATTACAAAGTTGTAATCATCAAGACAGTATGATACTGGCACAAAAACAGACACTCAGATCAATGGAACAGAATAGAGAACCCAGAAATGGACCCACAAACATATGGCCAACTAATCTTCAACAAAGCAGGAAAGAATATCCAGTGGAATAAAGACAGTCTTTTCAGCAAATGGTGTTGGGAAAACTGGACAGTGACATACAGAAAAGTGAACCTGGACCACTTTCTTACACCATACACAAAAGTAAACTCAAAATGGATGAAAGGCCTAAAGTAAGGAAGCCATCAAAATCCTTGAGAAAGCAGGCAAAAACCTCTTTGATCTTGGCCGCAGCAACTTTTCACTCAACACATCTCCAGAGGCAAGGAAAACAAAAGCAAAAATGAACTATTGGGACCTCATCAAAATAAAAAGCTTCTGCACAGCTAAGGAAACAATCAACAAAACTAAAAGGCAACCAGCGGAATGGGAGAAGCTACTTGCAAATGACATATCAGATAAAGAGTTAGTATCCAGAATCTATAGAGAACTTACCAAACTCAACACCCAAAGAACAAATAATCCATTGAAGAAATGGGCAAAAGACATGAATAGATACTTCTCCAAAGAAGACATCCAGATGGCCAACTGACACATGAAAAAATGCTCCACATCACTCATCATCAGGGAAATACAAATCAAAACTACAATGAGATACCACCTTGCACCTGTCAGAATGGCTAACATTAACAACTCAGGCAACAAGGATGCAATCCTCAGGTTGACGAGGATGCAAAGAAAGAGGATCTCTTTTGCACTGTTGGTGGGAATGCAAGCTGGTGCAGCCACTCTGGAAAACAGTATGGAGGTTTCTCAAAAAGCTAAAAATAGAACTACCCTATGACCCAGCAATTGCACTACTAGGCATTTATGCACGGGATACAGGTGTGCTGTTTCAAAAGGACATATGCACCTCAATATTTATACCAGCACTATCGACAATAGCCAAAGTATGGAAAGAGCCCAAATGTCCATCGATGGATGAATGGATAAAGAAGAAGTGGTATACACACACACACACACACACACACACACACAATGGAGTATTACTCAGCAGTCAAAAAGAAGGAAATCTTGCCATCTGCAAGTACGTGGTTGGAACTGGAGGGTATTATGCTAAGCGAAATTAGAGAAAGACAAATATCATGACTTCACTCATATGAAGACTTTCAGAGACAAAACAGATGAACATAAGGGAAGGGAAACAAAAATAATATAAAAACAGGGAGGGGGACAAAACATAAGAGACTCTTAAATATGGAAAACAGAGGCTTATTGGAGGGGTTGTGGGAGGGGGGATGGGCTAAATGGGTAAGGGGCATTAAGGAATCTACTCCTGAAATCATTGTTGCACTATATGCTAACTAATTTGGATGTAAATTTAAAAAATTAAAAAAATATATGATGTGGTATATATATATAATGGAGGATTACTCAACAATCAAAAAGAAAAAAATGTTGCCATTCACAACTACGTGGATGGAACTAGAGGGCATTATGCTAAGTGAAATTAGAGAAAGACAAATATATGACTTAACTCATGTGAGGATTTTAAGATACAAAACAGATGAACCTAAGGGAAGGGAAGCAAAAATAATAAAAAACAGGGAGAGGGACAAAACATAAGAGACTCTTAAATATGGAGAACAAGCAGGGTTATTGGAGGGGTTGTGGGAGGGGGATGGGCTATATGGGCAAGGGGCATTAAGAAATATACTCCTGAAATCATTGTTCCACTATATGCTAACTAATTTGGATGTAAATTAAAAAAATAAAGTAAATGGTAAAAAAATTAATTAAAAGTTAAAAAAATTAGTGCCGATCATAAATACGAATGAGGATGTAAAAAAACAAAAGTGAATATAAAGTAGTAGATGATGTCTACAAGTGAGGATTATACTTTTTCTAAAAGAAATTATGCATGGGGTGCCTGGCTGGCTCAGTTGGGTGAGCCTCACGTTGGGTGTAGAGTACTTTGAAAAAAAAAAAAGAAAGAAACTCTCCATTAATTGGTTAACTTTGGTTAATTAATTAGTTAATTTTAAATTCTTATACTAAAGTCTAAGTTGGAATTTATAGGGTGAATAATGATTATAAAAATAGTGTTGGTATCTTATTTAATAAATGCAATAGGCTATATAGATTTTTTTTTACAAGAATAGATTTTTTACACGAATGTATATACATGTATATATAAAAGCATGAATTGACTGCATTTGACTCAGCAGTTTTTCTAGTGATGAATACCTATGATTATTCTACTTCACTCCCTGCTTTCATAAACACTACAGTGGTGAGTATCCTCATTCATGTTATTTTTTGAACCTTTGTGAAAATTTCACGCCTAGGAGTACAATTGCTAGGTCAAAGATACTATTAATTTCACAAAGTACTACTGAAGTACTTCCCAGAAAGTCTGCACCAGTTTACACTCTTACTAGGTAGACATGGATCTCATTCTCCACATATTTGCAAACAGTTTTATGTGACTTCAAGTTTTGCTTGTTTAATGAATAACGTATCTTGACATTAGTTTACTTTCCATTCCTTTGATTACTAGTGTCTGACAAGTACATAGACTTGTTAGCCCGTAAGGTTTACTATTGTGTAATTTCCTATTCCCATCCCCTATTTTTATGATTTTTCAAGACTGACTTGTACAAGTTTCTTGTCCAGAGATACTACTCTTCTGTCATTTTAGTCATTCTCCCAGAGCACAATCTGTTTAGTTTATGATATCCTTTGTTTAAAAAAATTTTTTAACGTAAATGAAGATAAATCTATCATGTATGCTTCATTGTTCTTAAGTCTTCCCCATTCCTGAGTCAAAAAATTATTTTCCACATTCACTCCTATTAGCTGGGTATATTTACTTAGGTTTAGTAGGTATATTTGTATCCAATGTATTAGGTATATTTATTTCGGTTTTAATCCATCTAGAGCCTACCATTGTATGCGAGGCAAAGTTGGGATCAAACTCCATGTTTTCACTGCAAGGTCAAACATGTCTACTTTTTTCTATTGATCTGTGATGCAATGTTGATTACAACAAGTACCTATGCAAACATGTTTGAGCTTTCTGTAGTGTTCTTTGGTCTATTTTTATGTTCCTATGTTTGTATCATTTTTTTTCAGCAAATTTGGACCTTTTATAATAAACACCTAAACATCAGTTCTTCCATTAACATTTTTCTATATTTGCTTTTATATACTATGTTACTTTTATAACTAAAAGTTTATATATCCTAATATCTTAAAGCAGTGATTCTCACCAGGAGGGCTTGTTGGGTCTCATCCACCAGGCTTTTGATTAAGTAACTCTGTGCCCAAGAATTTCTATTTCTACTTGCTTGCTGTTTATGGTTTGGGGATAATACTTAGAGAATTGTTGTCTTAAAGGGTAAGTGTTCTCTCTTTGTTCCTGTTTTCAAAACTGGTTTAGGCATATGTAGATTTTTTATTTTTTCATTTACACTTAAGAGTAAATTTATTGGCATTGGTTGTTCTAGTCACTATGGATTTATCTTCCCTCTTCAAATGACCAAAAACAGACAAAATATATGAAATACTGATTTTCAAAATACTGGACATCAGGCAGTGAAGGACAGTGATACCTGAAGGATGGCGGTAAAAAGAGGTGAACTTCATGAATGCCCCAGTTGCCCACCCCAGAATTTCAGGTCATGGAGCATAGAAGGGGAATCCAGGCAAGGCTGGCAAACTCCCTAAATTGAGGAGGTGGAGCTAAGACTCTAGGCAAACCAAAGGAGGTACAGTCCACCAGGCAAAAGGACAGGAGAGAGCTGCACAGAACTGGAGAGATCTGCATGGGATCCCCTTCATGAATTCAGCTGAGTCCTGATCAGCATATGTGTGAGGAAAGTCCTCAGGGCAGAGTAAAGAACTACCCAAAAGGATTTGAGTTGACAGTGACCTACACTTGCAGGTAAGAGTGCACTGTGTTCATACAGGGTGAGTAAAAATGCCCATTTTTATCAGCAACTGTGGAAATCTTTATGATTCACAAGCATCAGGTAGAGTATACAGAAGGCATTGGTAATGAGGAATCTTTAGCCTTAGATTAGAGACAACTCCAGTACCACCGGTATTGACTATTTTCCATAGTGGTATGCTTTGATTCTGTTCTTTTAATCTTTTGTGAATCTCCTGTGGGTTTTTGCTTTGTAATTACCATGAGACTTGCATAAAGCATCTTATACACAGTCTTCTTTAAGCTGATAACAACTTTAGTGGAAAATTCACGAATGTGTGGACATTAAACAGCATACTCTTGATAACTAATGAGTCAAGGAAGACAACAAAATGGAAAAAATAAGAATATGCTGAAATTCTAGAAGCATCCCCACTAAACAAGAAAAGGAAGATTTTCATCATTATTACTACTTGACAATATAGTGAAATTCTAACTAAGGTAACATTAAATAAAGTAATAAATAAAATATGGTATAGGGGTGCCTGGGTGGCTCAGTTGGTTAAGTGTTTGACTTTGGCTCAGGTCATGATCTCGAAGTTCTTGGGTTTGAGCCCCGCGTCAGGCTCTGTGCTGGCAGCTCAGAGCCTAGAGCCTGCTTTGGATTCTGTGTCTCTGTCACTCTCTACCCCTCCCCTGCTCTCTCTCTCTCTCTCTCTCTCAAAAAATAAATAAAATAAAATAAAAATGTTTTAAGGTTGAAATCATATGAAATGCTTTCTCTGACCACAATGGAATCAAACTAGAAATTACTAGCAGTAGGAAAATCTATAAATATGTTGAACATGAACAATGTATTTTTAAATTAAAAAGGGGGCAAAAATAAATCACAAAGAAAGGTAGAAAACATGTGAAGATAAGTGAAAATGAAAACAACATACAAAAACTTTTGGGATATAGCAAAATCAGTACTAAAAGGGAAGGTCATAATGGTAAGTTCTCAAAGCTCTCAAGTCAACACTCTAACATGCACCTCAAGGGACTAGAAAAAGAACAAACTAAATGCAAAATTAGCAGCAGAAAAAAAAGAGTAAAGATTACAGCAGAGATGGATGAAATAAAAAATAGAAAAACAAAGAGACATTACAACTGGTAACTACCCAACAAACTGGACAACCTGGAAGAAATGGATAAGTTCCTAGAAACAACCTTTGAAGACTGAATCAAGCCAAACAAAATCTGAATAGACCTATAACTTGTAAGGGGAATCAATAATCAAAAACCTCCCATCAAAGTGAAGTCCAGGGCCAGATGGTTTCACTGAAGAATTCTACAAAACATTTAGATAGGAACTAATGCCAATCCTTCTCAAACTCTTCCAACAATTGAAGAGGATAGAATGCTCCCAAACTCAGTCTATGAGGCTAACATCACCCTTATACCAAAAACAGACAAAGACGTCGTAAGAAAAAACTACAGACCAATATCCCTCATGAACACTGATTCAAAAACCCTAAACAAAATACTAGGAAAATAAATTCAATAACATATGTAGGGATTAAGCACCATAACAGGCGGGATTTATATCTGGAATGAACGATGGTCATATATATGAAAATACTCAGTGGATTATACCATATTAACAAAAATAAACCAAAACCACAGGATCATCTCAAAAGATGCAGAAAAGCATTTGATAAAATTCAGCACCCTTTCATTGATAAAAACATTCAGCAAACTAGGAACAGAAAGGAACTACCTCAACACAATAAAAGCCATATATGAAAAGCCCATAGGTAACGTTGTACTCAGTGGTAAAAGACTGAGAGGTTTTTATCTAAGTTTAGGAGCAAGATAAGGATGAACATTCTCACCACTACTATTCAACATAGTACTAGAAGTGCTAGCCAGAGCAATTAGAGAAGAAAAAGATGTAAAAGTCATTCAAATTAGAAAAGAGATAAAAGTAATCTCTTAGCAGATGACACAATCTTATTTCTTGAAAACCCTGAAGATTACACACACACACACACACACACACACACACACAGCTATTACAACTAACAATTTTAGTAAAGTTATAGGATCGAAAAATCAATTTTATTTACTAATGCATCCAAAAGGATAAAGCACTTAGGAATAAACTCAACTAAGGATGTGAAAGACTTGTACATGAAAAAGAACAAGATATTGCTGAAAGAAATTTTTAAAAAGATACAAATAAATGGAATACACCAAACTGGATAACCTGTGCTTGTGACTTGGAAGATGTCCTCTTGTTAAAATGATCATACTGCCCAAAACAATGTATGGACTCAATGCAGTCTTTGTCAAAATCTCAAAGGTATATTTCACAGAAATAGGAAAAACCATCCTAAAATTCATAGGGGATCTCAAGGGACCCTGAATAGCAAAACATCCGTGAAGAAGAAGAACAAAGTTGGAGACCTCGGACATCTTCATTTTAAAACATACTACAAAGCAGGAAAAATTAAGACAGTACAGTACTGACATAATGATAGATGTATAAACCAATGGCAGAGAATAGAAAGTCCAAAAATAAACACTTGCTTATATGGCCAAACAATTTTTGATAAGAGTGCCAAGACTACACATGGGAAAAGGAGAATCTCATGCAAACGAATGATGCTGGAACATTTACCTTACACTAAATACAAAAACTAAGAATGAGTTAGAGACCTAAACGTAAGAGTTACAACTGTAAAATGACTAGGAGAAAACATGGGGGAAAGCTTCAGATTTCCCAAACATTAGATTTGGCAATGATTTCCTGCATGTGACAACAAAAGCACAGCTAACAAAAAATAGACAAATGGGACTACATCAAAACTAAAAAATTCTGCACATCAGAGGAAACAACAAAGCGAAAAGGCAACAAAGTGAAATGTGGAAAGGGAGAAAATGATTGCAAACCACATATGTGACAAGGGGTTAATATCTATAATATACAGGGAACTTATAAACCATCAATTTAAAAAAAACTTGATTAAAAAATGGTCAAAGGACTTGAATAGACATTTCTCCAAAGAAGATATGCAAATAGCTGTCAAGAGTTTAAGTTGCTTCATGGGTATTTCTGCCTCAGTATCTATTTTGTGTAGCAAAGAAATCTACAGGGACCTTAATCTGATATCAGCTCCCTTACGTAAGCACATGTCCTAGAGAGAAACCACAGAGTCACAGCAAATTTAAGTCCTGGTGTCAATGCCCCAACAGCCCTTTTGTTCAACAATTCTCCCTGCCTCCCAGTGCCTGTATGCCTTATGGCTACCTTAGATAAAACCCTGTGGGGCTTACCAAAACTCCACTCTTGTAGTTTGGCCCAAGCCCAGGACCCCCAAAGCACTCCCCACTGTAGTGCCTCAGGTTCTGCTTCTTTTTCTACTCTCTGCCTTGACCTCCCTGTGTGGCCTCTCAAGGCATGCAGTATACTTCCTCCAGAACTTGTGAGTAATAAAATTCTCAGTATACTTCCTCCAGAACTTGTGAGTAATAAAGTTCTCAATTTCAATTTCTCTTGTGATCTCTTGTTAAAGTTCAACTCACTATTCTGTGCTCCACTTAAAAATGTTAATTTAGGGGCTCCTGGGTGGCTCAGTCAGTGTCAGTAAGCATCTGACTTTGGCTCAAGTCATGATCTCATGGTTCGTGGGTTTGAGCCCCACGTTGGGCTCTGTGCTGACAGCACGGAGCCTGGAGCCTGCTTTGGATTCTGTGTCTCCCTCTCTCTACCCCTCCGTCCCTCGTGGTTTCTCTCTCTGTCTCTCTCTTTGTCTCTCTCAAAAATAAACATTAAAAAAAAAGTTAGAAATAGAACTACCCTACAATCTAGCAATTGCACTACTAGGTATTTACCCAAAGAATACAAACATACTAATTCAAAGGGGTATATGTACCCCAGTGTTTATAGGAGTATTATCCACAGTAGCCAAATTATGGAAACACCCCAAGTGTCCATCCACTGAAGAATGGATAAAGAAGGTGTGGTATATATGTACAATGGTATAACACTCAGCCATCAAAAAGAATGAAATCTTGCTATTTGCAACAACACAGATGGATCTAGACAGTATTATGCTAAATGAAATAAGTCAGAGAAAGACATCACTTCTAGGCCTTTTGGCTAAGATCAAGGGTAATCAGAAAGACAAATACCATATGATTTCACTCCTGTGGAATTTAATGTTTATTTTTTAACTTGTTTTATTTTTTATTTTTTTAAATTTACATCCAAATTAGTTAGCATATGGTGAAACAATGATTTCAGGAGTAGATTCCTTAGTGCCCCTTACCCATTTAGCCCATCCCCCCTCCCACAGCCCCTCCAGTAACCCTCAGTTTGTTCTCCATATTTACGAGTCTCTTCTGTTTTGTCCCCCTCCCTGTTTTTATATTATTTTTGTTTCCCTTCCCTTAAGTTCATCTGTTTTGTCTCATGTGAGTGAGGACTTACATGATTTTTGTCTTTCTCTGACTGACTAATTTCACTTAGCATAATACCCTCCAGTTCCATCCACATAGTTGCAAATGGCAAGATTTCATTCTTTTTGATTGCTGAGTAATACTCCATTGTATGTATATATATACCACATCTTCTTTATCCATTCATCCATCGATGGACATTTGGGCTCTTTGCATACTTTGGCTATTGTTGATAGTGCTGCTATAGACATGGAGTGTATGTGTCCCTTCAAAACAGCACACCTGTATCCTGTGGATAAATGCCTAGTAGTGCAATTGCTGGGTCGTAGGGTAGTTCTATTTTTAGTTTTTTGAGAAACCTCCATACTGTTTTCCAGAGTGGCTGCACCAGCTTGCATTCCCATGTTTATTTATTTTTGAGAGAGAGAGAGAGAGTTTGAGCAGAGGAAGGGCAGAGAGAGAGGGAGACACAGAATCTGAAGCAGGCTCCAGTCTCCAGGCTCCAAGCTGTCAAAACAGACACAGGGCTCGAACTCACAAACTGTGAGATCATGACCTGAGCTGAAGTTGGATGTTTAACCGACTGAGCCACCCAGGTGCCTCACGAGAGCCTCACATTTAGATATCATTGTCTCTGTCATGTAGATCCTGTTTGAATGGCAGGCACCTGTGAGATTTAGTCACATTTCAGAGGAAATCCCAGGTTGATATTATTACTGTCAGTACCCTCTCTCCTGACACCCACAGATCCACCTCTGCGAAAAAAGTCAACTTCTGTCTCCAGCTACTCCTCCTCCTGCATTTTTTTCATTCACTACCACTATGGGTAGGACATAAGCTACCCAACTGTCCCCACCCAAGCTGTCTCGAATTCCAGATCTACTAGTTAGCTAGGACTGGTTGTGTGAACTTAGAGAAGTTCTTTAACATTTCTGTGCCTCATTTCCCAATCTGGGGAATAGGGATAGTAATAGTGACTACTAAATAAATTAATGGATGACAATACACACTCAAGTTATAGAAAAGAAGTGTAAAAAAAAGCATAAATACAAAAAAAGAAAAATTGCCTTTCATAATGTATTTTCTTTTTTTAATTAGTTTTTTAATGTTTCTTTTTTGAGAGAGACAGAGCATGAGCAGGGGTGCTGGAGAAATAGAGAGGGAGACACAGAATCTGAAAAAGGCTCCAGGCTCTGAGTTGCCAGCACAGAGCCTGACATGGGGCTCAAACCCACAAACTGCAAGATCACGACCGAGTTGAAGTCAGACACTTAACCGACTGAGCCACCCAGGCGCCCCTCATACTGTATTTTCATGGCTAGGATCAGAGAGGGAGGGATAATAAAATAGAGGAGGTACAGAATTAAGGACGTATTTTGAGAGAGAGATAGGCAGGCAGACAGACACCAGGCCGTCTCTAAATGACCTGAAGCAAGAAAGATGTTCTCCTGTTGAGCTTGAAGAAGCAAGTATTGTGAACTGCCTATGGAGAGAGGCAACCTCTAAGAGCTGAGGGCTTCAGTTCTACAACCGCCAGGAGCCGAATTCTGCTAACAACCTGAACAAGCCTGAAAGAGGACCCCAAGTACCAGATGAGATTGCAGTCCAGCTGTGCTCAGTGCTGCCTGTGGCTCCCTGAGCAGAGGTCCCATCCAAGCCATGCCTGGGCTCCTGAACTCCAGGAACTTTGAGATAGTATATGTGTCAAGTTTTGAACTGCTAATTTTGTAGTCATGGCAGTAGAAATTGGATGCAACAAGCAGAGTTCATTTTCTACTTTTGCTCCCCCTGATTCCTATAATTCTCCCCAATAGAGCTGGATCAGAACCTATCCAAGAGCCAAAAACTTTGGCCTTGGCTTTGTCCCTAGAACATTTCCAAAGTCCCTCTCCTAGACCCCATTCCACTCCCTTGGATCAGATCCCCTTGATTAATTGGCCCTAGTGGGACTTGTTAGATTTGGTAATAAGGAAAATACCCTACTGTCTGCCGTCAGACAGGAGAGCATCCAGAATGTCATCTGGAAAGGCTTGGTGACAAGAAGGACCGTTGATATCATGCAAAAGATTTTATTCCAAGAGCAATAGTGACATAAATGATTTGATTTGAACTTTAAAAAGATCACTATGTTGTATGTAAAATAGATGGGGTAGTAGTGGCTGGGGTTAGGGAAAAGAAGCTTAGAGTTAGTATATGGTTAGAAGGTTCTTGTAAAACCCACAATAGAGATGACATTGCACCAGCCAAGGTGCTGAAAAAGGAAGTTTAGGGAAGAAAATGTATACCTAGGACATACTTAAGAAGTCCCAGGATAATAAGATTCAGATGCGGGGGAGGGGGCAGTCAGGAGGCATGAAGGGTGACTTCCAGGTTCTGGCTGTTCTTGGAAGACAGGTAGTGATGCCACTAATTGAAGTCAGGAATAATACGGTTGCCTGGGTGGTTCAGTTGGTTAAGCATCTGACTCTTGGTTTTGGCTCAGGTCCTGATCTCATGGCTTGTGAGTTTGAGCCCCGTGTTGGGCTCTGTGCTTACAGTGTGGAGCCTACTTGGGATTCTCTCTTTCTCCCTCTCTGTGTGCCCCTCCCCTGCTCTCTCTCTGTCAAAATAAATAAATAAAATTAATAAAAAAAGAAATAAGGATTAATAAATTCAGATTCACACTTGCTTAGTTTGGAGCATTTAGAAATATCCACCTAGTACTCAGTGGAAAGTAAGGGGAGAAAAACAAAGATTCGGAAGCCTTCCTTTTAATGATAAAAAATAAATAAAGTAATAATAAACAGTAAATAAAGTCATGATGATAACTGGGTACAAGGATATAGTCTTCATCATGCCCTTTCTGAACGCTGAACTTTGCTGTTCTTTGATATTTAAAACTTATTCAGTTTATAACTTACAGCAACAATTTATTTATTATTATATTGTCATGTGTGTTTGCTTTTTTTTTAGTCTCATTTCTGAAATTATTGGAAACTCCTCGAAGGAAGATCTTTCATATCCACTCTGATGTGCTGGGTATCCAGTAAGTGCTCAACCTAGTGTAAAGGATCATTTCTTTCCATAGAGTGGAATTTTATACTTCATCCACATGAAGAGAGTCAGACAGAGGGAGAGGGAAAGAGGGAGGGCAAGAAGAGGTCAGATATATAGGGAAGTTTGTGTAGGGTCTGTTAGGCCATTGTAAGGATCACTTTGGTTTTTACTCTGAGAGAGAGATTATAAAAACAAATTGATAAATGCCATGGGGAGAGATACAGGAGGAACAGGGGAATTCACAGGAAGCCCCATGCTGATTTGCAGTCTAATCAGCTTTGAAAACAAAAGGTTTGTTATGTACATATTAAAGCAGTCAACAGTTAAGTTCAATAAATATTTGTGGGTGACGAATAAATTATGCTTGTGCTGTTCAGATGGTGACATAGTATCATACAAATAGCAGCATTTCACATTAGCAATATTTCCAGGCAAGCACATACATTCATTGAAAAACTGACATCAGCCAACTGTCAAAAGTGAATCCTAAATTGGCTGCTTGGCCCCATAGGAGGTTATAATGAAGCCGTTCATGGCTTTAAGAAAAAGTAGTGAAGATGTCTTCTGACTGGCAAATCCTGGATGGCACTTCTTTAATTGATTGAGGTATTATCAGCACCGTATGCTAGAACATTAGCCAGCTCCTGCTGCCGACAGTCAGGCTTGCCTGCTCTATGCCAAAAATCCCATCTGCTCTCTATCCTCACTTTCTTCACAACCCAACAGCATGTTCATTATCTTTAGGGACAAAAGCAAAAACATTGCTACTTCAATCATCCTGCTCATGGTTTTAAAATGAATTGGATGTAACTGGTTACATTTCAAATACTATTTATTGATCTATCAAATCAGAAAATAGAACATCAGCTTTTCTACTTCAATATTTATGAAATCGTCCTTGCTTCCATGTTAGGAAAATGGTACACAGTTGTACATAATCTTACATTTCTAAATATAGTTATTTGTGCTATAGTTTTGTATACATATATGCTACCAGCCAGTTAAGAATTTCTTTTATCAAGTGTTTGTTATAAAATGTATTGGCAAAGCCAGTTTGTACTGAAACTTTTAAATTATTTTTTAATTAAAAAATGTTTATTTTTGAGACACAGTGTGAGTGGGGGAGGGGCAAAGGGAGAGGGAGACACAGAATCTGAAGCAGGCTCCAGGCTCTGAGTTGTCAGCCCAGAGCCTGACACAGGGCTTGAACCCACAAGCCATGAGATCATGACCTGATCAGAAGTCAGATGCCTAACTGACTGAGCCACCCAGTCACCCCTGTATTGAAATTCTTAAAAAGAGGGAAAGATTCTGCTGGAATAGTACATCAGAAAAAATCAAACATTTCTTTATTTGTATTTAATAGTCCCTGGGCATTTTTAATTTTGGTCAAAAGCAAAACAAGAGGGGCGCCTGGGTGACTCAGTCGGTTGAGCGTCTGGCTTCAGATTAGGTCATGATCTCGTGATCCGTGAGTTCGAGCCCCGCATCAGGCTCTGTGCTGTCAGCTCAGAACCTGGAGCCCGTTTCGGATTCTGTGTCTCCTTCTCTCTCTGCCCCTCCCCTCCTCATGCTCTGCCTCTCTCTGTCTCAAAAATAAATAAAAACATTAAAAAAAAAACCAAAACAAAAAAAATTTCTAAATTGTTCCATCACTCTGAAAAACCAGAAAAAAGAAGCTCTCTATAACTGTAAGAAATAATCTGGATATTATTTAATTACAGACAATTTCTATATGTGTATATTATCTAATTTGCTTTAAACTCTGCTAAATATGAAACAAACATGGTACAAATTAAAATATTGATTTTTGAATTGGTTGTCATCAGACACAAATGGGATTACTGGTGTCACTGAGCCTTAACAGTTATTTTGGTGTTCATGGAAGTACTATATGTTAAAGCAAAAAACTGGTAGCAACCCAAATAAGCAATAATATGAGAATAATTAGTTAAAGCAGGTCCTTGGTCTACTGTATAAATTTTAAATGATAATTAGAAATATAGGAAGACAACACAAAAACTGATTATAATAAACATAATGATAAGTGGGAAAGGCAATTTATGAAAATACACGGGGGTGTCTGGGTGGCTCTGTTGGGTTAATCGTCCAACTTCCACTCAGGTCATGATCTCACTGTTGGTGAGTTCAAGCCCTGCATCGGGCTCTGTGCTGACAGCTCAGAGCCTGAAGCCTGCTTTGGATTCTTTGTCTCTCTCTCTCTCTCTCTCTCCACCCCCTCCCCCCACTCAATCTCTGTGCCTCTCTCTCTCTCTCAAAAATAAACATTAAAAAATTAAAAATATATATATGTACATTATGATTGCCACTCCAGAAGTGTTATATAAAGACTGGAGTGGTAGGGGCACCTGGGTGGCTCAGTTGGGTGGGCGTCTGACTTTAGCTCAGGTCATGACCTCACCCTCTGTGGGTTCGAGCCCCACATCGGACTCTGTGCTGACAGCTCAGAGCCTGGAGTC